>NW_026530711.1:0-40158 GCF_014839835.1 Dryobates pubescens
AGTGAGGCTGGGGAGAGCCTGGCACAGGCTGCCCAGGGGAGGCTGTGGCTGCCTCCTGCCCTGGAGGTGCTCAGGGCCAGGCTGGATGAGGCCTGGAGCAGCCTGGGCTGGGGGCAGGGGTCCCTGGGCACGGCAGGGGGCTGGGGCTGGAGGATCCTGCAGCTCCCTCCCAAGCATTGCATGGTCAGAAGCCTGCTGGGGGGAGGCTGAGCCCCTGGGAGGGGAGAGAAAGGAGCTGGGCTGAGCTGCAGGCTGCTGCTGGGGCTGCAGGGCTGCAGGGGGGCAGCTGGGCTGAGCTGCAGGCTGCTGCTGGTGCTGCAGGGGGGCTGCTGCTGGGCTGGGCTGCAGGGCTGCTGCTGGGGCAGCTGGGTTGAGCTGCAGGCTGCTGCTGGGGCTGCAGGGGGGCTGCTGCTGGGCTGAGCTGCAGGCTGCTGCTGCCAGGGCTGCTCCCAGCCCTGCTGTGACCTTCCCTCTCCCCCCTCTCTCCCTGCAGATAAAGTACCACGAGGAGTTCGAGCGGAGCAGGATGGGTCCCAGCCCCAGCGAGGGTGCTGAGCTGGAGCGCAGGAACTCCCAGGAGAGCGCCAACTACAGGAGAGCTCCGGAACAGCAGCACCAGCAGCAGCCACAGCACCTCCAGCCCAGCAGCCCAGGCAGGGAGGGGGCTGGGAGGAGGGGGCTGGGAGGAGGGGGCTGGGAGGAGGGGGCTGGGACTGCCCCCGGGGGGGCGGTGGTGGAGTCCCCATCCCCGGGAGGGCTTTCAGAGGTGCTGAGGGAGCAGAGCCAGAGGAGGGCAACCCAGCTGGGGAAGGGGCTTGGAGGAGCAGCTGGGGGGGGGAGATGGAGCAGAGGAGGCTGAGGGAGAGCTCCTTGCTCTCTGCTGCTCCCTGGGAGGAGGTTGGAGCCAGGGGGGGTTGGGCTCTGCTGCCTGGAGCCAGGAGGAGAGGAAATGGCCTGGGCAGGGGGCCAGGGCAGGCTGAGCTTGGGCTTGAGCAGCAACTTCTGTCCTGCAGGGATGGCCAGGGGCTGGCACAGGCTGCCCGAGGGGGGAGGTGGAGTCCCCAGCCCTGGGGGTGGGCAGGGCAGCTGGGGGCTGGGGGTTGGTGGCCACGGAGGGGCTGGGGGTGGCCCTGGGAGAGGTCTCCTCCAAGCCTCTGCTCCCTGGCCCTGGGGCAGCAGCTGCCTGCTGCTGCTCCTCCTTGCCTTGGGGCTGTGCTGGCAGCTTGGGCTCGGTCTCACAGCTCCCTTCCAGCCCCCAAAGCCTTTGCCCAGGGGGTCTGTGTGTCCCCCCCCAGCCCCTGCCTGCTCTGACAGCCTCCCCTGTGCCCTCCCCTGTGCCCTCCCCCAGCCTACCAGCAGCAGCAGCAACCTCCCCCCCAGTCCTACAGCTACAAGGAGCCAGCAGCCCCCAGCTCCACGCAGCGCAGCGCTCCTGCCGGGGGGGTGAGTACCAGCTGGGGGCTCCCAGTGCCCCCCCGGGGGGGGCTCCTCCCCTGCACCCTCCCCAGCCCCCAGCCCCAGCTGGACTCTGCTCCAGGTGACCCTGCTGGGGCAGGGGGGCTGGGAGGGCCCCTCCAGGCTCCCCGGGGGCAGGGTCAGCTCTGCTCAGCCTCAGCCCCGGCCAGGGGAGGAGGAGGAGGGAAGGGGCTGCCCGGGGGCAGGCCTGGGGGGGGCGCTCAGTGGCTGCTGCCCACAGCCCAGGGAGGTGCCCAGGCAGAGCCTCCTGGCTGCAGGGCAGCTCCCTGAGGCTGTGCCAGGGGAGGGGCAGGCCCCTGGGGAGTGCTGCCCCGGGGGGGGGGGGGGCTGGAGGCAGCTCCACTGCAGGGGGGCAGCAGCCTGGGGGAGGCCCTCGGTGCCAGGGCTGAGTGGGGGAGATGGGGCTGGGGGAGATGGGGCTGGGGGAGATGGGGGTGGGGGAGATGGGGGTGGGGGAGAGGGTGGGCTGGTGAGCTGGGAGCTCTCTTCCAACCTGGTTAATTCTATTCCCTTCTCCCCCTCCCTCCCCTCCCCTCCCCTCCTCCCCCTCCCCCTCCCTCCCTTCCACCTCCTCCCCCCCTGCCCCCCTCCCCTCCCCCCCAGAAGCGTTTCCGGGCGGTCTATGACTACACAGCCGCGGATGAGGACGAGGTCTCCTTCCAGGACGGGGACACCATCGTCAACGCGCAGCAGATCGACGAGGGCTGGATGTACGGCACGGTGGAGCGCACCGGCGACACCGGCATGCTGCCGGCCAACTACGTCGAGGCCATCTGAGCCCCGCCCCCGGCCCCGCCCCCCGGCCCCGCCCCCGCGGCTCCGCGTGAGGCTGGGGGAGGGGGGAGGGGGGAGGAGGCTCTCCTCTCTCTGCCCTTTCTCTGCGCCTCCCCAGCGCCCCTCAGCTCTGGGGGGTCACCCACCCAGGGGGGTCACCCACCCAGGGGGATCACCCACCCAGGGGGGTCACCCACCCAGGGGGATCACCCACCCAGGGGGGTCACCCACAGTGGATGCCATCCCCACCCCGGGTCACCCACCCCGGGTCACCCACCCCGGGTCACCCACCCCGGGTCACCCACTGTGGATGCCAACCCCCCCCCCCCCCCCAGATCACCCACCCCAGCTGACCCACTGTGGATGCCACCCCCACCCCTGGCATCCCCCCACCCACTTGGTGCTCCTCCAGCCAGCCCCTGGGGGGTTTCTCCTTGGTGCCACTTTGGCTTTGCTGTGCCTGTTGGCACCGAGGGGGCGCGCTGGGAGGGGGGTGAGAGACCAAACTGCTGCAGCTCTTTCCCTTCTCCTTTGGGTCTCCAGCCCAGCCTGGGCCCCCCCCCTGGCACCGCCTGGGCAGGGGGAAGCAGCTGGAGCTGGCAGGAAAGGGCAGGAGGAGCTCCCTCCTTAGGACCAAACGCCCTCTGCCCTGGCAGGGGTGGGCAGAGGGCAGTGCTGGGCATGGGTGAGGCTGGCAGCCTCCCCCCGGCCCCCCTCCAGCTCCTCCCTGCAGCCTGAGCTGCCCTGGGGCCTCAGAGCAGGAAGCCCTCCAGGAGGCTGCTCCAGGCAGCCCTGGGAGCTGCCTCTGCTGCTGCTGCCCTGGGCCCTGGCTGCCCCCTGCCAGCTCCCTGGGGCTGAGCTGGGCACCGCTGGTGCCAGGCCAAGGAGCTGCTGGCTGCAGCTTGGCTCTGCCTGGAGGCTGCTGGGGCTGAGCTGAGCTCCTGCTGCCCTGCACTGAGGAGGGGACACTGTGACACTGAGACCTCATGTCCCATCCCCCCTCCACCCTGCCCTTCCTCCCTTCCTTGCTGCAGCTCTGCCTTGGGGCTGGGGGGAGGGGGGGGGTCTCCTGCACCCCACATTCTGGGGCAGCTTCCCCCCCTCTGCAGTGGCTCTGCTCCCCCAGAGCCTTCCTGCTGTCCCCCTGCTGCTGCCAGGCTCTGGGGGGAGCCTCCTGAGCCCTGCTCTGGGGAGCCAGCAGGCTCAGCCCCCCTCACCCCCACCCCTGTGCCTCTTCTGAGCCTCCTGACAAAGACCCTCCCCCACCTCTGCCACCTCCCTGGGGACCACCCTGGCTGCCTGTCCCCTGCAGCAGCTGGGTTCTGAAGGGCAGAGACTGGAGCTGGGCACCCCCTGAGCCCCCCTGCACCTCCAGGTGGCTGCTGGGGGCCAGCCCTGCCCTTGGCACCATGGCTTGGACCAAGAGCTCAAAGCACTTCCCTGGCCTCTGCCCCTGGGGGCTCCACAGGTCCTGGAGCTGGCTGGGGGCAGGAAGAACTGGAAGCCTGGGCAGGGGGTGGGGGGACAGGAATTGGGCTGCCTCCAGTGCCCCCCACTGCCCACTCCTGGGGCAGCTGGAGGGGGGACCCCTGCCCTTGCCAGGCTGCCTTGAGCATTCCCAGAGGGAACCTAGGGACCAAAGGGGCTTGGGCTGAGACATTCCTTGGCTCTCTCTTGGGGCCACATCCCTGGGGGAGGTGGTCTTGGAGAGGACCTCCCCCTCCCCCCCCTCAGCTCCTGCCTGCAGCCTCCTTCCTCACAGCACGTGGGGCTGGGGGGGGACTGGAATTAGGGGAGGGGGAGAGAGGGGATTCCTGGCAGGGCTGGGGCTGAGCTTTCCCTTTGCTGAGTCCTTGCCCAGCTGGGAGCAGGGAGGGGAGGAAAGGCTTGGAGTGAAGCCTGGGGAGGGGGGCACAGGGGGCAGCCTGGGGGGGCACAGGGGGCAGCCAGGGGGGGCACAGGGGGCAGCCAGGGTGGAATTCCTGGGCTGGGCAAACCTTTGGTGCTAAACCAAACGAGCACAAGAGCAGGGCAGGGGTGGGGGGGGGGTGGGGGTGGTGTCTGCTGCATCTCCCCTTAGCTAATCCTCTTCTTTAATCACCTTCTTGGCTGGGAATTGGGGGAGGGGGCGGGGGGGGGGAAGCATTAATGTGAATAAAACCTTTTTGTAATGGACCAAACCCCCCCAGAGGAGCTCTGGGCTGGGGGCAAAGAACTTCTTTGGCTCTTGGTTTTTGTAATGCTACCTTGAAACCATTCTCCTGAGAGGCTCTGCCCTGCCTCCCCCTCTCCCCCTTCCCCCTCCCCCTCTCCCCCAGTCCTCCCCATGGGAATAAAACAAAACCTTTTTACTGCTTCATTTCCTTCTTTCATCTCAGCATTTCCTTTTCCCCCTTTCTCCCCTTCCTCCTGTTCCTTTTCCCCCTTTCTCCCCTTCCTCCTGTTCCTTTTCCCCCTTTCTCCCCTTCCTCCTGTTCCTTTCCCCCCTTTCTTCCCCTTCCTCCTGTTCCTTTTCCCCCTTTCTCCCCTTCCTCCTGTTCCTTTTCCCCCTTTCTCCCCTTCCTCCTGTTCCTTTTCCCCCTTTCTCCCCTTCCTCCTGTTCCTTTTCCCCCTTTCTCCCCTTCCTCCTGTTCCTTTTCCCCCTTTCTCCCCTTCCTCCTGTTCCTGTTCCTTTTCCCCCTTTCTCCCCTTCCTCCTTTTCCTGTTCCTTTTCCCCCTTTCTCCCCTTCCTCCCCTTCCTCCTTTTCCTTTTCCCCCTTTCTCCCCTTCCTCCTGTTCCTTTTCCCCCTTTCTCCCCTTCCTCCTTTTCCTGTTCCTTTTCCCCCTTTCTCCCCTTCCTCCTGTTCCTTTTCCCCCTTTCTCCCCTTCCTCCTTTTCCTTTTCCCCCTTTCTCCCCTTCCTCCTTTTCCTGTTCCCCCTTTCTCCCCTTCCTCCTTTTCCTGTTCCCCTTTTCTCCCCTTCCTCCTTTTCCTGTTCCCCCTTTCTCCCCTTCCTCCCCTTCCTCCTTTTCCTGTTCCCCCTTTCTCCCCTTCCTCCTTTTCCTGTTCCCCTTTCGATTTATGCACTTTTTCCCCTCCCCCCTTTTGGCCTTTATTTTGGGTTGATTTTTGGGGTGGTCCTTTTTGGTTTCCACTGCTGCCAAGCACGGGAAGGGAAGGGGAAGGGAAAGGAACTACTTGAAGAGCTGAGTTGCTTCTCCTGTTGTCAAACTGCCCTCACCCCTCCCAGCCTCCCCTGCTGACTGAGCTCAGAAAGTTTCCTTCCAACTCCTGTGGCTTGCTTGAGGCTTTTTTCCGGGGGGGGCTCCTTGTGTGGCTCCTCTGGGCTCTGCTTTGGGTTTATTTTGGTCACCAATAAATAAAACACCAAGTTTCCATCCTTTGGCCTTTTTTGGGGTGGTTTTGTTTGGTGCTGGTGGTTGTTGTTGTTGTTTCAGGAGCAGCCAACTGCTGCTCCCCCTGCCCCTCCTCAGCTCCCCAAATAAACAGCTCTGAGTTTTTACCTGCCCTTTGTGCTGCCTCTGATTGTGGTCCCTGCTCCTCTGCCTCTTTCCTTCCCTCTTTCCCTGCTCCTCTGCCTCTTTCCTTCTCTCTTTCCCTGCTCCTCTGCCTCTTTCCCTCCTCCTCTGCCTCTTTCCCTGCTCCTCTGCCTCTTTCCTTCCCTCTTTCCCTGCTCCTCTGCCTCCCTCTCTCTTTCTCTCTGCCTCTTTCCTTCCCTCTTTCCCTCCTCCTCTGCCTCCCTCTTTCCCTCCTCCCCTTCTGTCTCTCTCTCTCTTTCCCCCTCCCCTTCTGCCTCTCTCTTTTTCCCTTCTCTCTCTCACTCTCTCAGGGGGTGAGGGTGGAGGTCGTGGCCGGCACTGACATCCCCTGGAGCTGACCCTGGGCAGCCTCTTCCAACCCCTGACCACTCCTGCAGCACAGAACCTGTTCCTCATCTCCAACCTAAGCCTCCCCTGGCACCGTTTCAGGCCCTTTCCCCTCCCAGGCAGGAGAGACCAACCCGACCTCACTGCAGCCTCCTCGCAGGGAGCTGCAGGGAGCAAGGAGGTCTCCCCTCAGCCTCCTTCCAGGCCAGCTGAAGGTGCTGGTGACACAGAGCAGGCTGCTGCCTTACCCCAGCAGCCCCAGGCTCCACGAGTTGAGGTTTCAGAGCGGTCCTGAGGGAGCAGCGCAGCCTGGTGATGGCCAAAGCTCCTTCGGGCTCCTCTCCCCGTCGGGCCGGGCCCCCTCCCAGCTCCGACTGGGGGCTGCACCCCTGCGAGCAGCCCCACAGCTGGGGCAGCGCTTTGGGTGGGGAGAAGCTGGGGCAGAGGAAGCCTCTGGCTGGCAGCTGGCGGCTCCCGGGAGCTCTGCTGGCGAGGTCCTGAGCTGGGCAAAGCTCCTCCGAGCCCTGCCGAGGCTGCAGCCCCGTCTGAGCGCCTGGGTTTAGCTCTTCATTTCCCCTCCTGCCTGCTGGAAGAGCAGCTCCGGCATCGTCCCTGCCTCCCGAGCGGAGCCAGCTGAGCTCTGGCCGGCAGGGGAGCAGCAGCAGCAGGAGGAAGAGGAGGAGGAGGCAGCCGTGTGCCCAGCATCTCCTCTCCGGGCCGAGAGGAGCCATGCTGGATATCTTCATCCTGATGTTTTTCGCCATCATCGGCCTGGTGATCCTCTCCTACATCATCTACATGCTCTAGGGCCGCGCCGGGCGGGATGCAGCTCCCCCTGCAAGCCTGCTCCAGGTGAGCTCCCGCTCCTCGTTCCCAGCAGGATTCCGTTCCCGGGGATGGGGGAGGGGGAGAAGGGGGGGTGGGGAAGGGATATTTTGGGGCTTTAAGGCTGTTGGTTCGGTTGCTGCTCCCTCCGCCTGCCCGCGGCTCAGCTGCCTCCTGCTCAGGGCTGGAAGGAGGGCACGGGGGGGGAGGGGGCCGGGGGGGCAGCCCCGCGGCTGCTGGGGGTCTCCCTGCAAGGATTTCTCGGCCCCGCTGCCCTCTGGAGCCCTGCAGCAGCAGCCCAGGGGCTTTTGTTCCTGAGAGGGAGAGGAGGAAGCCAAGGGAGAGGCAAAGAGGGACCCTGGCTGCGCCGTTTGAAAGGAGGAGAAGGGAAGGGGCGAGGGGGTCCCGGTGCCTCTGCCCACCCTGGAGGGGGGTGGCTGCCACTGGCACCCTCGGCAGCATCCTGGGGCTCCTGCAGCTCTCGGGCCCGGCTCAGATCAGCCTCTCCCTTCTCTCCTTTCTCCCTCCACCTTTTTCTTATCTCCTTTCTCTTCTCCTTTCCCCTCCCTCATCTCTTCTCTTTCTCCTCGATCACCTTTCCTCTCTCCTTCCTTTCCCCTCTCCTCTCTCCTTCCTTTCCTCTCTCTCCCCTCTCTCCCCTTCCTTCTCCCCTCTCTCCCCTTCCTTCTCCCCTCTCTCCCCTTCCTTCTCCCCTCTCCCCTCTCCCCTCTCTCCTTTCTCTCCACAGCCACCGCCTGCTCCCTCTCCCTCGGAGCCTTCTGGAAACACCTTAATCCCTCCGGGACCAGCCGGCTGCCCCCCAGCTTTGCTGGGGGAGAAGGAGGGAGGAATGTGGCGGCCGGGGAAGGGGCAGCGCGGTGCCCTCCCACCGCCCAGCCCCGGGGCCGCTCCCGGTGACGCCGGCGGCGTCCCGGGGGGACAGGGAGGCTGCCGCCCTCCCCCGGGGCCGATGCGAGCTGCCGAGCTCGGGCGTCTGGGTTTAATTTTAGCCAAACCTTTCTATTTTTAGTGCAAAATGCCGAAGGAAGCCAAATAAAAGAGAGGAAAGAGAGCGGCGAGCGGGGGGGGGGGGGGGGGGGGGGGCGGCGCCTCGCTGGTGGCGACTGGAACCGCGTCCCAGGGCAGAGCTGGCGACCAAATCCAGCCCCCCGCCAGCCCCCCGAGCCGTGAGCCCCTGGCAAGGGATGCTCAGACACCTCAGTGCCCCCCCGGCATGGGCAGCAGCTGCTGGAGCCGGGGGGAGGGGGAGGGGAGGATCCCTGCCCCAGGCACCGTGGGGTCCACACCAGGCTCTGCCCAGCTTGGCTCAGCCTCAGGTCCCCTCCCCTGTGGTCAGCTCCGGGGGGGAGCTCAGCCTCAACCTCACCGTGGGGGGGAAAAAGGAAGCTGTGGAATGCGATGGAAATTCCTCTGGGATGGAAAGAACCTCTCAGAGCTCAGCTTCCCCCTGCTGGCAGAGGGCTCCCCCAAAACCTCTGCCCAGCCTGGGCCAAGCTCAGCCCTGAGCTCCCCCAAGGGGAAGGGGGGGGGCAGGGGGGCAAATCCCTCAGGGCTGAGCCCTGGAGAGGTGGCTCAGCTTCTCCTCCTCCTCCTCACTCCAGCACCAAATAGAGGAGGCAAAAAGCACCCCAGGAGCTGGGGATGCTCTGGGGGGATCTGGGGATACTCTGGGGGGGATGCTCTGGAGGGGGCTGGGTCCTGCTCTGGGGGGAGCTGGGGATGCTCTGGGGGGGATGCTCTGGGAGGATGCTCTGGGAGGAGCTGGGTCCTGCTCTGGGAGGAGCTGGGGATACTCTGGGGGGGATGCTCTGGAGGGGGCTGGTTCCTGCTCTGGGAGGAGCTGGGGATGCTCTGGAGGGGGCTGGGTCCTGCTCTGGGAGGAGCTGGGGATGCTCTGGGAGGATGCTCTGGGAGGAGCTGGGTCCTGCTCTCAGCAGCCTCTGCCTGGGGAGGGCTGGGGCTGATGTCAGCATCCATCAGCAGTGGGCATGGAATGGAAACTCAGCTGAGGGGGAAGCCAGCAGCAAGCATTTCCTCATCCCCCAGGAGCTCCTCTCCCCTCTGAGGGCCTTCCAGACCCCCACTCCCCCCCAGCTCTGAGGAACCATCCCCTCCTCCGTGCCCCACAGCAGCCAGCCTGGAGGGGCCAAAAATCAGAGGCTCATGGAATGGGCTGGGAGGGAAGGGAGCAGCTGGGCAGGGTGGGCAGAGAAGGGCAACCAAGCTGGGGAAGGGTCTGGAGGACAGGGCTGGGGAAGGGGCGCTGGGGGGGGGGGGGAGCTGGGGAAGGGGAGCTGGGGGGGGATTTGGTCTGGAGAAAAGGAGGCTGAGGGGGAGACCTCTCTGCAGCTCCCTGGGAGGAGGTTGGGGTGAGCTGGGGGTGGTCTCTTCCCCCCCCCAGGATCAGCTGATGGGGAAGGGGCTGAAGCTGTGCCAGGGGAGGCTGAGGCTGGAGAGGAGGAACAAGTTCTGCCCAGGGAGGTGGTGGAGTCCCCAGCCCTGGAGGCGTTCCAGGAACCTGCGGCCAGGGCCCTCGGGTCCGGTGCCCCTCGGAGGCCTTTCCCAACCCCAACACTTCCACGGCTCTGCGATGGCTGCCCGGGAGGACGGGGGCCGTGACAGCCACCTCCCGGCCGCCTCCGCCTGCCGCTGCGCTCCCGGCTGCTCGCTGCGGCCGTCGGAGGTCACCGCCCAGACGCCAGCTCCGCTGCCGGCTGCCCCCAGCCCCGCTGCCGGCTGCCCCCAGCCCCGCTGCCGGCTGCCCCCAGCCCCGCTGCCGGCTGCCCCCAGCCCCGCTGCCGGCTGCCCCCAGCCCCGCTCCCGGCTGCCCCCAGCCCCGCTGCCGGCTGCCCCCAGCCCCGCTGCCGGCTGCCCCCAGCCCCGCTGCCGGCTGCCCCCAGCCCCCGCGGCGTGAGCGCAGCACCGCCCCGGGAGCGCTCCCGGGGGCAGGACGAGGCGGGGACGGCGCCGGGGGAAGCTTTCCGCCTCCTCTGCCATCTACCGGCGCGCTTCGGTCCCGGACCCGCTCCCGGGCGGCCTCCAGCCCCGCCGGGGATTGTCCTCTCCACGCCGCGGCCCCAGGGGATGCTGCCGGTGCGAAGCGCTCCGCAGCCGCTGCCCGCTGCCCGCTGCCCGCTGCCCGCTGCCCGCTGCCCGCTGCCCGCTGCCCGAGCCGGAGCCAGCGCGGCTGGGAAGGGGCTCAGCGCTCAGGGCGGTGCCTGCAGACGCAGCCTGGCCCCGCAGGAGGGTCGGAGAGATGCCAGCCGGTGGCAGGTCGATGACATTGAGGCCCTGGTTGTGGAGCCTGGGGGGAGAGCAGCCCCCGAGGGGAGCTGAGCAATGCTCAGGGAGAGCAAAAGGCTGGGGGGCGAGAGGCTGGGGCCAGACCCTGCTCAGTGGTGCCCAGGGGCAGGGCAAGAGGCTGGGGCCAGACCCTGCTCAGTGGTGCCCAGGGACAGGGCAAGGGGCACAGAGTGGAGCCCAGGAGGCTCCATCTGAGCAGGAGGAGAAACTCCTTTGGTGTGAGGCTGCTGCAGGCCTGGAGCAGGCTGCCCAGGGAGGCTGTGGAGCCTCCTGGTGTGGAGGCTTTCAGGACCCCCCCCTGGGTGTTCCTGGGTGCCCTGCCCTGGGTGCCCTGCCCTGGGTGCCCTCCTGGGGCAGAAGGGTTGGAGTGGCTGAGCTCCAGAGGTGCCTCCCAACCTCCTCCCTGCTGGGACTTAAGGCCTAGAAAGGCCAAGAGGCTTTGGCAGCTTGGTCCTTCCAGCAGGCAGAGAGGGGGGAAGGTTCCCCTGTGCCTTGGCTGCCAGGCAGCTGCAGTTTGGGGGCAAACCTCTCAGTTTGCTCAAAACAGGGCTGCCAGGACCCCCCCCTCCTGCTCCAGCTGAGGGCACAGCCCCTGGAGCCCTGGGGCTGCAGAGTGTTCAGGGCTGGGGCTGGGGGGAGGCTCTGTGCTGCTGGAGTGCTGCCTGTGCCCCCCTGCCCTTCCCCAGGAGAGTGAATGCAGCCAAGGGTGCTCCCCGGGGGGCTGGGGGAGCATTCCTCAGCTGGAGGACACTCAGCAGAGCAGGAAACCAGGGCAGGCTTCTGCTGCAGCTGCAGGCAGCTCCGCTGGGAACTGCAGGCACTTGGTGTTCCCAGCCCACAGGCCTCAGCCTGCTCCCAGCCTGGCCCAGGCAGCAGCAGGCAGCTCTGAGGGAGCTCTGAGAGAGATGTGAGCTCCCCAGCACCACCCCCAGCTCCTTCTCCCTGCTGCCATCCTCAGCTCCTTCTGCTGCCACCCCCAGCTCCAGCTCCCCACTGCCACCCCCAGCTCCTGCTCCCCACCACCCCCAGCTCCTGCTCCCCACTGCCACCCCCAGCTCCTCCCTGCTGCCACCCCCAGCTCCTTCTCCCTGCTGCCATCCTCAGCTCCTTCTGCTGCTACCCCCAGCTCCTCCCTGCTGCTACCCCCAGCTCCTCCCTGCCACCCCCAGCTCCTTCTCCCTGCTGCCATCCTCAGCTCCTTCTGCTGCTACCCCCAGCTCCTTCTGCTGCTACCCCCAGCTCCTCCCTGCCACCCCCAGCTCCTCCTCTCTGCTGCCACCCCCAGCTCCTTCCTGCTGCCACCCCCAGCTCCTGCTCCCCACTGCCACCCCCAGCTCCTCCCTGCTGCTACCCCCAGCTCCTTCTGCTGCCACCCCCAGCTCCTGCTCCCCACCACCCCCAGCTCCTGCTCCCCACCACCCCCAGCTCCTGGGCAGGAATGCTAAGGAGGCTTTGGAGGTTGCTTTGCAAAGGGTTAAAGGTGAAGAGTGCAGCAGGAGCAGGCTGGGAAGCATCAGCAGGTGCTGGGGGGGGTGGGGGTGCCCCCCATGGTCAGGTAGAGGATCTCCTTGTGGAAGCTTGCTTGGGCATTCATGAGGTGGAAGAGGTTGAAGAAGCTGCTGTCCTCTCCCTCCCCATCTCCTCCTAGGGCACAGAAACCATTGCAAGGTGGTTGGGAAGCTCAGGGACTCCTCCTGGGGGCCTGGCACAGGTGGCCCAGGGAGGTTGTGGGGGGCCTGGAGGTGCTCAAGGCCAGGCTGGGTGAGCAGCTGGGGGGTGGGGGGAGCAGGCAGGGGGTGGGAGCTGGCAGGGGCTGGGAGCTGGCAGGGCTGGGAGCAGGCAGGGGGTGGGAGCTGGCAGGGGCTGGGAGCTGGCAGGGCTGGGAGCAGGCAGGGGCTGGGAGCTGGCAGGGGCTGGGAGCTGGCAGGGGCTGGGAGCTGGCAGGGGCTGGGAGGAGGCAGGGGCTGGGAGGAGGCAGGGGCTGGGAGGTGGCAGGGGCTGGGAGCAGGCAGGGGGTGGGAGCAGGCAGGGGCTGGGAGGTGGCAGGGGCTGGGAGCTGGCAGGGGCTGGGAGGAGGCAGGGGCTGGGAGCTGGCAGGGGCTGGGAGCAGGCAGGGGCTGGGAGGTGGCAGGGGCTGGGAGCTGGCAGGGGATGGGAGCTGGCAGGGGCTGGGAGCTGGCAGGGGCTGGGAGCAGGCAGGGGCTGGGAGCAGGCAGGGAGTGGGAGCTGGCAGGGGCTGGGAGCAGGCAGGGGCTGGGAGCTGGCAGGGGCTGGGAGCTGGCTGGCCCCAAAGGCCAGGGGCCCCTGGTGGCTCACCTGCCAGCACTGCCTGCAGCATGTCCATGGCCATGTGGGCAAAGGCATTCTCCACACACTGCAGGAAGTTGTTCCTCTCCCCTGCAGTGGCAAAGACCTTGCAGACCTTCTGCATCATCTTGACAGCCCAGTCCATGCAGTAGAGATCCTTCTCACAGACCTGCCCCGTGGGAAGCCACCACACACAGCATCAGCAGGGGCTGAGGCAGCTGGGGGGAGGTCAGCCTGCAGCACAGGAGGCACAGGGGAGGACCTCCTGGCTCTCTGCAGCTCCCCAGGCCCAGGGGAGGACCTCCTGGCTCTCTGCAGCTCCCCAGGCCCAGGGGAGGACCTCCTGGCTCTCTGCAGCTCCCCAGGCCCAGGGGAGGACCTCCTGGCTCTCTGCAGCTCCCCAGGCCCAGGGGAGGACCTCCTGGCTCTCTGCAGCTCCCCAGGCCCAGGGGAGGACCTCCTGGCTCTCTGCAGCTCCCCAGGCCCAGGGGAGGACCTCCTGGCTCTCTGCAGCTCCCTGAGGGGAGGCTGGAGCCAGGTGGGGAGGGTTGGGCTCTGCTCCAAAGGGAGCAAGAGACCAGAGGAAAAGGCCTCAGGCTGCAGCAGGGCAGGTTTGGGTTGGCCATGAGGAGCAATTTCTACCCCAGAAGGGTTGTTAAGGCCTGGCCCAGGTTGCCCAGGGGCAGTGGTGGAGTCCCCAGCCCTGGGAGGGGTTCCAGAGCCCTGGAGCTGTGGGGCTGAGGGCCAGGGCTTGGTGGTGCCCCTGGGTCAAGGCCTGGCTTGGATGCTCCTCTTGAAGCTCTCATCCAGCCTTAGCAATTCCCTGAGCCCATGAGCCAAGCTTAAAGCTTAGGATGAGCTCCTGAGGGTGGGGAGCAGCTGCAGCACAGCCTGGGGGGGCTGTGGCCTGGGGGGGGACACAGGGGTTGCTGCTCCACCTTCTGCTACAGAGCCACAGAGCTGCTCTGCCTGGGGAAGGCCTCCAAGGCCACTGGGTGCAAGTCTCCTCCTCCAGGCCAGGCTGGCAGGGAGCAGCTGGGCAGGGAGCAGGGGGTGGAAGGCTTCCAAAGCCCTTGCTGGGCTTCCCCCTGCCAGGGGGGAGCAGCAGGGGGGCAGACAGCAGGGGTGTGAGGGTGAGGAGCCAGCAGGCCCAAGCCCACCCAGCTCCACACTCACCAGGGTGAGGAAGACCATCAGCCTGGCCAGCTCCACAGCTCTGCCACTGACAGCCCTGCTGGCCAGGAAGGTGAAGCAGAGGCTGTTGCCAGCGAGGAGGAGCAGCCGAGCCTTGTTCTCCAGCAGCCACCGGCGAGGAGCCGCTGCCAGGCACAGCAGGAGGCCCTCAGGCACTGCCCCAGGGCTGCCCTGCAGGCTGAGCCCTGCCCTGAGCCCTGCCCCCTGCCCAGGGGCTGCCCTGCAGGCTGGGCCCTGAGCCCTGCCCTGAGCCCTGCCCTGAGCCCTGCCCAGGGGCTGCCCTGCAGGCTGGGCCCTGAGCCCTGCCCCCTGCCCCCTGCCCAGGGGCTGCCCTGCAGGCTGGGCCCTGAGCCCTGCCCTGAGCCCTGCCCTGAGCCCTGCCCAGGGGCTGCCCTGCAGGCTGGGCCCTGAGCCCTGCCCCCTGCCCCCTGCCCAGGGGCTGCCCTGCAGGCTGGGCCCTGAGCCCTGCCCAGGGGCTGCCCTGCAGGCTGGGCCCTGAGCCCTGCCC
Organism: Dryobates pubescens; assembly: GCF_014839835.1. Lineage (NCBI taxonomy): Eukaryota > Metazoa > Chordata > Aves > Piciformes > Picidae > Dryobates > Dryobates pubescens. Next base: position 14,274 of record NW_026530711.1, read on the forward strand.
CCTGCCCCCTGCCCAGGGGCTGCCCTGCAGGCTGGGCCCTGAGCCCTGCCCTGAGCCCTGCCCTGCCCCCTGCCCAGGGGCTGCCCTGCAGGCTGGGGGGTGGAAGGGACCCCCGGAGAGCTTGCAGCCCAAGCCCCCCCCGGGCCGAGGCAGGGCCCCTGCAGAGGTTCCTCAGAGCTCCTCAGGGGTTGATGGAATGGGCTGGAAGGGAGCTTGAAGCTCAGCCAGCTCCAGCCCCCTGCCATGGGCAGGGACACCTCCCACCAGCACAGGCTGCTCCAGCCTGGCCTTCAACACCCCCAGGGAGGGGGCAGCCACAGCAGCCCCCCTGGGCGAGCTGGTGCTGGTGGCTCTGGGGGTCAGCCTCTCCCCCAGCCCCCAGTGGAGCTGTTGGGGTCCCCCAGCAGCCTTTGGGCTCTGTCTCCAGCCTGGGGTCTCCCTGCAGCCCTTTGGGCTCTGTCCCCAGCCTGGGGTCCCCCTGCAGCCTTTGGGCTCTGTCCCCAGCCTGGGGTCCCCCTGCAGCCCTTTGGGCTCTGTCCCCAGCCTGGGGTCTCCCTGCAGCCCTTTGGGCTCTGTCCCCAGCCTGGGGTCCCCCTGCAGCCCTTTGGGCTCTGTCCCCAGCCTGGGGTCCCCCTGCAGCCCTTTGGGCTCTGTCCCCAGCCTGGGGTCCCCCCTGCAGCCCTTTGGGCTCTGTCCCCAGCCTGGGGTCCCCCCAGCAGCCCTTTGGGCTCTGTCCCCAGCCTGGGGTCCCCCCAGCAGCCTTTGGGCTCTGTCCCCAGCCTGGGGTCTCCCTGCAGCCCTTTGGGCTCTGTCTCCAGCCTGGGGTCCCCCTGCAGCCCTTTGGGCTCTGTCTCCAGCTTGCACACAACCTGGGCAGCATCTCCCCCTGGCCACGAAGCTGTCAGGCCCCCATGGAGCCTGGGGACAGCTGGCAGTGAGGAGGGGCAGCAGTGCTGAGCTCCTCTCCCCCTCCAGCTGCTGCCAGTGGGACGCTGCTGCCCCCAGCTGCCGGGGAGCAGCTTCCCAAGGTGCCTGCAGCCCTTGCCGGGCGCTGGGGGAGGGCCTGGAGCCCCTCTGGCCGGCTGGCAAAGCCCAGGACAGACCTGAGAGCTCGTCCAGCAGGCTGACGACGTCGTCTGCAGTCCACTCGCTGGGCTCTGCGTGGTGCAGCAGCTCGATGGCCCCCGCCAGCCCCTTCAGGCTGCTCTCGTCCGCCGGCCCCTCGCTCATTTTCTGCCACACCACGTGCCCTGGGGGAGGGGGACACAGCGGTCACAGCGGCCGGCAGGCGGCACAGGCAGCCGGGGAGGTGCTGAGTGAGCCCCGCAGCAGGGCAGCAGCAGCCCCGGGGGCAGGGAGAGGCTCTGCAGCTCTCTCCCCCCGGGAGGGGGCGGTGGGGACTGCAGCAGCGCTCCCAAGGGTGGCTGGAGGGAGACTGAGGCTGCTCAGGGGGTGAGGAAGGCTCTGATTCAGCTTCCTCAGGGCATAGCAGAGCTGCTGCTTGGAGGTGTGCTGGAGCTCAACCCTGAGCCAGAGCAGGGCAGAGGGGGGGAGCAGAGGCGAGAGAGCAAAGCAGCACAGAAGGGGTTGGGCTGGGAGGGAGCTTCAGGAGCAGCCAGCCCCAGCCCCCTGCTATGCCCAGGGACCCCTCCCCCCAGCCCAGGCTGCTCAGGGCCTCATCCAGCCTGGCCCTGAGCCCCTCCAGGGAGGCCACAGCCTCCCCTGGGCAGCCTGTGCCAGGCTCTCCCCAGCCTCCCTGCCAGGAGTTCCTCTCTCATCTCCACCCTCAGTCTGCCCTCTGCCAGCTCCAATCCATTGCCCCTCCCCCTGTCCCTCCCAGCCCCTGTCCAAAGCCCCTCCCCAGCTCTCGGGTGCATGGATGAGGCCTTCCCTGGCTGCCCTCCCCCCCCGAGCCCCCCAGGGCTGCTGAAGCAGAGCCTCTTGGGTTTCCCCCTGGGGCAGGGGGGTTGCCTTTCCCCCTGCCCAGAGCTGGGGTTGGCAGCAGGGCAGAGGTCAGCCCCACTGGCAGGGCCCAGCCTGGGGCAGTGAGCCCCTGCTGCCCACACTGCTGACCATCCAGGGAGGACACTGGCCCAAAGAGGAGGTAGAGCAGCCGAGCCTGGTTGACAATAGGCCATGGCTTGAGGAGCAGAGTCAGCCAGAGGGCAGAGTCACTTCTGTGCCTCCAGTGGTTCAGCAGGGCCCTCCTGCAGTACAGCCTGACCCTCAGCTCCAGCTTCCTGGCACTGCCTGGGGGGGGAAAAGGAGAAAGAAAAGGACCCAAAAGCATGGGGAAGGTAAATCCATGAAGCCTGCTGCAGCCCAGCTGGAGCTCTCTTCTGGTGCAGAGCAGGAAGGAGGGAGAAGGATTTGCTTAAGCTGCCCCCTGAGATCATCCAGAGGGATTTAAGGGCAATGCTCAGCTGCTGCTTCCTGAGCTGAGCTGGTCTGGCTGCCATGGAAGCACAGGACCCCCCCCCAGGCTCATCCTGGCCAAGCCCCCTGCACTCAGCAGGGACTCCTCCAACCAGGGCAGGTTGCTCAGGGCCACATCAAGCTGGACCTTGAATGTCTCCAGGCAAGGGACCTCAACTACCTCTCTGGGCAGCCTGCCCCAGGGTTCCCAGCCCCAGCTCCTGCAGCCTGTGCTTGTAGGAGAGCTGCTGCAGCCCTGGGAGCCTCTTTGTGGCCTCCTCTGGGCCTGCTCTGCCACTGCCAAATTGATCTCTGTGAGGAGCAAAGGCTGAGAGCCTGCAGAGGAGCAGCCCCAGAGGGCAGCTGAGCAGTGCTCAGGGAGAGCTAAAGGCTGGGGGGGCAAGAGGCTGGGGCCAGACCCTGCTCAGGGAGAGGACAAGAGGCAAAGGGCACAAAGTGGAGCCCAGGAGGTTCCACCTGAGCAGGAGGAGAAAGTTGTTTGGTGTGAGGCTGCTGGAGGCCTGGAGCAGGCTGCCCAGAGAGGTTGTGCAGAGCTCCCAACCCCCCCTGGGCACTGTGCCGCTGGGCAGGCTGCTGGGGGAGCCCTGCAGGGGCAGGGGGGGGTTGGGCTGGGGGAGCTCCAGAGCTCCCTTCCCACCTCCAGCACCACCCTGGGGTTGGTTTGTTGGTAGAATGATTCAGAGCAACCTCAGCACCTCTCAAGACCTAGAAACCTAAACACCTCTGAGGATCTCACAACCCAGCCACCTCTCCTCCCCCCTGCAGCAGGTGTCAGTGAGAGCAGCTCTCCCCTCTGCCTGTGGGGAGGGGCAAAAAGCTGCCTCCACTGCATGCAGGCCAGGGCTTGGCCTTGCTGGAGCCAAGAGAAGGCAGATGAGAGGCAGGAGAGCTTTGGTGCTGCCAGGCTTAGCTGAGCTCAACCATCCCCCAGTCCTAGGCACACTCTGTCTGCAGTCATCAGGACTCTGCCTTCCCCACCCCAGCACACTCTGCCTTTGGAGGCCTCCTGCCTGCCTTCCTGCTGACCTGGTTTGCTGCTGACTACTGCCTGGACCTTCCTGGGTAGGTTGCTGAGCTCACAGAGGAAGTTGAAGACCCTGTGGCACTCCAGCTCATCCCAGCCTGCTGTTAGGGTCTGAGGAGTGCAGAAGAGAAGAGGAACGAGGCTGAGCCAGAGACTGAGCTGCAGAGGCCACCTCTGAGCTCAGCTCAGTGCAGCCCTGCCCTGTGACCCATCAGAAGGTGCTGTGCCCAGGAGCCTGGCAGCAGCTCCCTGCTGAGGGAGGGAAGCCTTTGTCTGCCAGCCAGCAGCTGCCCTGAGCTCTGCCCTGAGAGCTTTGGTGCAGCCCAGGCTGCAGAGCTGCTGCTGGGCTTCACCACCCAGGGCCAAGGTTCTCCTGCTGGAGCCCTGCAGGGAGGAGCAGCCAAAGGCATCTGCTAGAGAGCCAAAGATCAGAGCAGCAAGAAGCCCCTGGAGCTCTGCAGCACACAGAAGCAGTTGGGGTTTGGGGTGGGTGTGTTTCCAGGGCCTTCACAGCTGCAACCTTCACCCTCTGAGCCTCCAAATGCCTTCCCAAGGGGCTCCAGGTGCCTCTTCTGCTAGGAAAGGATTGGCTGCTCTTTGGTCTTCCTCTCCCTTTGGACAGGCTGTGGAGGGCTGAGTTGCTTCTGATTCACCTGAAGCTAGCAGCCACACTCTGCCAGATGATTTACTTCCCAGCTAAGCCTCTCTCTGCTCTCCATTCATCAACTTGAAGCCCTGCAATGAATTCCTGCCTCCCCCTAGCCCTCTTCTCCCCAGGCCTTCCCCAGATAATGAATTGCTCCTCCAAAGGCAGCCACCAAATCCAGAGCCCAGGAGCTGCCAAGAGCCACAGCAGCCAGGAAGGGAAGCCAGGGGGGAAGGGGTGGGGAAAACGCAGCCCCGAGGCTGAAAGCCCTCTCAGGCTTCCCAAGAGCTTGCAGAAACCAACCCCCCACCCCCCAGGGCTGGTTTCTGGCCACAGAGACACTGTACCTGCAGGAACACCCCATAGCACTGCAGCCCCAGGCACTGCAGAGGGCTTGGGCAGCCACTGAGCTTGAAACAGGAGACCTGCCAAGAGCCAGAGGTTGGGAGTGGAGTTAACCCCTAAGGCAGCAAGCAGAACTCCTCTCCCTGAGAGAGGTCTCTGTGCTGCTGGTGGGCAGCAGGGGTGGGCAGGGAGAGGTCTCCCTTCCCTTCTTGGGAGAGGGGATCTGTGGTGGCCTAGCACTGAGCTCAGAGCTGTGGCCAGCCAGGGAGGGAAAGGTCTCCAAGAGCCAACCCTGCTGTCAGCAGAGTAAAATCCCCCTGCAGAGCTGAGCTCTGTGAGGAGCAAAGGCTGAGAGCCCCTGGGGCTGAGAGCCTGGGCTGGAGCTGCTCTGGGTTTGGGTTTCCTCTCTGCTGAGTGCAGGAAGAAAGGATGGGCAGGGGGGGAGAGGAAAAAGCTGCCCCTCATCAAAGGCTTCCTGCTCCAACCAGAGCTCTCCCTGCACACCTTCAGAGCTGGCACCACCCTGGGTCTTGCTCAGAGCTGAGCTGTGCCACAGAGCCTGCTGCAGAATGGGTCCCTGGAGCCCAGGGGCTTCCCCCTGGCCAGGAGGAGGAAGAGGCAGCTGTGGTGGCTGCTCCTTCCTGGGGGGACTCACTCCAGGACGTCCCTGACCTTCTGGGCTCAAGGGAGGCTGCTGGGGAGAGTCCAGGGCAGGCTCTGAAGATGCTGAGGAGCAGCTCTGTGAGGAGCAAAGGCTGAGAGCCTGGAGCAGAGCAGCCCCAGGGGGGAGCTGAGCAGTGCTCAGTGAGAGCTAAAGGCTGGGGGGCAAGAGGCTGGGGCCAGACCCTGCTCAGGGGTGCCCAGGGACAGGGCAAGGGGCACAGAGTGGAGCCCAGGAGGAGAAAGTTGTTTGGTGTGAGGCTGCTGGAGGCCTGGAGCAGGCTGCCCAGAGAGGCTGAGCAGAGCTCCCAACCCTTCCCTGGGCACTGTGCTGCTGGGCAGGCTGCTGGGGGAGCCCTGCTGGGGCAGAGGGCTTGGATGACCTCCAGAGGTCCCTGGAGACTCTCTGCACATTTCTGGCAGCCCACAGGCTGAGAGGAGGCTGCAAAGCAGTGCTGCTGGGCTGTGGAACCTCTGCAGAGGGCTGCACTGCCCCAGGCTTCCCTGCTGGTAGGGAGGGGCTGATTGCCGATCGATGAGATCCATTCTGCAGCCCTGCTGACCTCCAGCGCCGGCGCTGTGCCGCCAAGGGGGCTGGGAGAGGGAGGGCCAGGTGGAAAGGGGAGGGAGGGAGGGGGAGGTGGCCTCACCTCTGAGAGGGTCCTGTGTATGAACTTCAGCCTGTCCCTGGTGGGCAGCAGCAGGGTGCAGCGCTTCAGCAGCAGCCCTGTGAGCAGCACAGAGGCATGGAGCAGACTGGGCTGGCAAAGCCCCCCCCGGGATCATCCAGCCCCAAGCACCAACCCAGCACCACCGTGGCCCAGAGTGGTTCTGAGCACCCCCAGGGGTGGTGACTCCACTGCCTGCCTGCTCCAGAGGCTGAGTGCAGGGCTGTGGCACATCCATGGCAGAGTCAGGCCGTGGGGATCTGCTGCTGGGGGGCACAGCCAGCGTGGAGCCACGGGCTGGGCTGTGGGGGAGGCAGCTGCAAGGGCTGCAGGGGAGCTGGGGAGGGGAGCTGGGGCAAGGCTCTGTCGTGACAGGGGGAGGGGCAGCGGCTGGGAGGCCTGGTGGCTCTGGGCAGGAGCTGTCCCCTGCCCTGAGCAGGGGCAGGCTGCCCACAGCCCAGCTCCAGCAGGCTGGCCAGCAGTGCCTTGGGGGGACAGCTGGGGTCGGGGGCTTCAGAATTGGGCTGGGTTTAAGGCTGCAGCTCCCAGCCTGAGGGATGGGAGGGAAGGCAAGGGCCACAGCCTGGGCTGCTGCAGCTCCCAGCCTGAGGGATGGGAGGGAATGCAAGGGCCACAGCCTGGGCTGCTGCAGCTCCCAGCCTGAGGGATGGGAGGGAAGGCAAGGGCCACAGCCTGGGCTGCTGCAGCTCCCAGCCTGAGGGATGGGAGGGAATGCAAGGGCCACAGCCTGGGCTGCTGCAGCTCCCAGCCTGAGGGATGGGAGGGAAGGCAAGGGCCACAGCCTGGGCTGCTGCAGCTCCCAGCCTGGGGCCTTGGGCAGCTCCCAGAGGTGGAGCCCAGACAGCCTAAATTTGGAACCACCTCCTGCCGGGAGCTGAGCCTCTGCCCAGCCCCTGCTGAAGGTTTCAGAGCACAAAGCCAGCCCAGGGCAGCCAGAACGTCCTTGCTTCACTCTCTGCTCCAGAGCTGGGAGGGTCTGGAGCCATTTCAGGATAATGAACCTGTTCTGAGCCTGAGGGTCCCCAGCAGGGCCCAGCTGCTTGCTGCCCTCCACCAGCACGTGGAAAGGCTCTGGTGCAGCCCTGAGGCCAGGGCATGGGCAGGAGCTTCACTTCAGAGGCAGCTGCAGGACTGCTGTGGGGCCATCCCCTCGGTCCCTTTACTGACCCATCACAGAAGCAGCCTTTGGGCTCCTCTCTTAAGTGCTGCCATCTGCATCAAAAGGGTCACCTAGAGATCTGTAGTGCTCCACGATGGGGGATCCTCCTCTCTTGGTGGGGGGCTGAGGGCTGTGGAAGTCTTGCAGCAAAAGCCTTCTGTTTCCCGAGGAGCTGGAGATGTAATTAACGAGGTGGCCGCTGATGCTTTTCGACACCATGCTCAGCATGCTGATGTCCCTCACTGCAACAGCAAAGCCCAGCCCAGCTGTCAGTCCTCTGCTGCGAGGAACCTGCTGGGCACCTCTCCAGAGCTTCATCTTGTTATAGAGTTTTATTAAACACAACACATCACCGAATAGAAAATTTTGGCAATTTATTAAGTAACAAGGCAGGAGCAAACACAGCGCTGGGCGACAGGGGAGTCTCCGCTCCGCCAACTGCCGCGCTTAACACGAGTTCCCGTCCCCTTTTATAATTCCTCCTTTGATTGACGCCCTCCTTCTCGAAACTTCGTGGCTCTACTCTGCGCATGTGCACCCAGTCTCTTCCAGGTCTCCCCCGCCTCCCGCTGGTCGCAGCGACGAAGATCGGCAGTTCCCCCCCCAGCCGCTCCTCAGGTGACAGCCCCGGTCCCACCCCGTGGGCATGCCCAGGCATGCCCATACACACAGAGCAAGGTTTTATGAACAAAACTAATCAGATGGACAAAACCAATCAGGATGTACATCCCATTCTATCACAATTCCCCCTCTGTCTTCATCCTGATTTGTTTTGTCCATTATATGTAACATAACCAGCACCCCTCAAACCAGGGCACATATAAAATCCCGTCGGGTTTAACATCTGATTCAGTATTAGTCATAAAACAGTTGATAACCAAAACCACTTGTAAGGACTATAAGGGTCTACAACATCAAAAATCCACTCCATGGTCCTGCTTTAAATGATTATTAGGGGTTCTTGATCTCCACTATTTTCTACTCCTCTGCCTCGCTCGTCGACTCGGGTGCCTCGAGCCACGAGGGGTGTCATCTTCTCGGCAGCAAGAGTATTCTTCAGGAGTCCCCAGAATAACTGTCTCTGTTATTTGTTACAGAGGTTTGAGGATTATGGAGGGATTTTCTGGTTATCTCACCCTTTGCCCTTTACAAAATATTAGATTTCAATGTTTTAACAAATACAGATGAGATTTGACTCAGGTCAGTTCTTTTTCTTATGTATAGTAAGCCGCAAGTCCCCTGGTCCTCGGGTGACTTGCCACTCTGGTCCTGAATCAAAGGCTTCCTTTTGGTCTGGTCCCCGCACTGGTCCTTTAATTCTGCTAGCATGTGTCCATCCCTTTTCCGCTGTCCAAACTGCGGTCTCTGTGGTTAACAGCACAAGGTAAGGTCCCTCCCATCGTGGAGCTAGGGTAGTTTCTTAATCAATATCCAATCTCCTGGTTGGATGCGGTGCAGTTTTAGGTCCAATGGGGCCCTTTGTGCCAAAGCCCCTTTCTTCCACAATTGTTCTCTATACCTCATCAAATTTGTTATATAAATGTTTAAGTCTTGTTCTTTTAGTACTGGATGATCCAGAGGTCTCTCAATATTATAGGGCATTCCATTCACACGCCTGTGCTGACCAAGACTTATTTAGTGGTCCTGACTCTATCACGGTTAACTCTTTCCCTTCAATTATAGCGTATCCTGACACCCGCTTTCCATCCACCACTCGAGATGATCCATGGGCGGATTTTTGTCTGTTAACTGACAAGCACTCATGTGTTAGGTTCCCTTCTCCGGGTGTCCCATACAAGAATTGAGCTAGGTTCTGTAGGGCGGTTACCTCCAAAGATAATTTGGGGGAGTCAAGCAGTATTCCTTCATATTTTAGAAGGCGGGAGTCCGTAATCCATTTTTCTGCCTTTTGCCGCAATATCCCTCGGATATTGTGAGGGGATAGTACTCTCAGCTCTCCATTCAAGGTAATCTTATTAGCCTCTTCAACAAGTAACGCACATGCCACTATGGCCTGTAAACAAGTAGACCATCCTCGACTCACTGGATCCAATAATTTAGATAGGTACCCCACAGGTTTCTTTCTCCCCGCCCAATCCTGGGTTAGTACCCCATACGCAGTTCCATCTTCTATATTTACAAACAAGTAAAAGGGTCTCTTTGTATCCGGTAAGCTCAATACCGGTGCATTGACCAAATCCTGCTTCAATTCATCCAAACTGTTTTCATCTTCTTTACTCCATTTCAATAATCCTTCCTGACTTAATTTGTTATACAGAAACTTTACCTTTGCACTATAATTTGCAATCCATTGTCGGCAGTATCCAACAAGCCCTAATAATTGCCTCACCTGCCTTTTATTTCTGGGAGCTGGCATCTCCAAAATTCCTTTTACCCTTTCGGGGTCTATCTTCTTCTCCCCCTTTCTAAGATAATGCCCTAGATACTTCACCTCTTCCTCAACAAACTGTAATTTGGCCTTTGACACCTTCAATCCCTTTACACTCAAAAAATTCAATAACTGAATACTTTCCTCACGGACTTCTTCTTCCGTGTCACCGGCAAGGAGTAAATCATCTACGTACTGGACAAGAACCACCCCTTCCCTGGTCTGGTATTCCTGTAAGATTTGCTCCAAAGCTTGTCCAAACAAATTTGGGGATTCTGTAAACCCCTGGGGAAGCACCGTCCACCTCAACTGCTGCCTTCGATGCGAGATAGGGTCTTCCCATTCAAAGGCAAAATAATCCCTACTTCTTTCATCTAGGGGACATGCCCAAAAGGCATCTTTCAAGTCTATGACACTATAATATTGTTTTTCTGGACCCAGTCTACTCAACAAAGTATATGGATTAGCTACCACTGGAAAACGAGCAACGGTTCTTTTATTGATTTCCCTTAAATCATGCACTAATCTGTATGACCCATCCGCCTTCTTCACAGGCAAGATGGGGGTATTGAAAGGGGACATACAGGGTTCTAAAAGACCCTTGTCCAAAAGTCTCTCTATCTCCGGTTGCAGTCCTGCCTTTCCCTCAGGGGAAATGGGGTATTGCTTTATACGCACAGGAACTTCTGGATCCTTAGTAATAACTGAAAAAGGGGTTATATTCAATTTTCCAACACTTTCAGGGGTGTACCAGACCTCTGGGTTAATCCTCGCCTCATCCTCCACCCTTAAGGGGCAAAGTCTAATCTTTATTTCCTTATTCACTACCTCTATGTTAATACCTAACTCAATAATTAAATCTCTACCTAGCAGATTAAAATCCGCTTCTGGAACTAGCAAAAAGTTTCCTACTCCTATCCTTGAGTCTGTCTCTATTAACACATCCTTTATTACTGAGACCGTAAAGGGTTCGCCCTTAGCTCCCACTACTTGAGCCACTTCCTTAGATAAACTACAACCTTTTGGTAATTTTTGCACAGTTGATCTTTCAGCTCCAGTGTCCACTAAGAACTCAACCTCCTGTTGCTGGGGACCAATCTTCAATTTTATCAAGGGCTCCTGATGTCTCTGGGTCCCCAGCAAATAGAGCCCCTGACCCCTCTAATCTTCCTGAAACTCTTTTTCATCCTTTAATCTTTTCCTGCACTCCCTCTTAAAATGCCCTTTTTTCCCACAGTAATAACACACAAAAACTTCTCTCCTTTCTGCCGACATTTCCTTTTCCCCGCCTTTGTCCCCCACCCGATCTCGTCCTGTAAGAAGCTCCAGCCTTTTCAGCCTCCTTAATCACCGCTATCATTATCCTAGCCTGCCTGCGCTGACTCTCCTCGTCCCGTCTTAAAGGTGTCTGAGGGGGAGGGGGCGGGTGCCGGAACGCTCTTAAAGCGGCGATGGCCGCGGTGAGGCCCACAGGAGAGGCGCTTGGAAGGGGTTTAAGGAGAACCAAGCTGGGGGGGGTTATTTGGGGGAGGAAGAATTAATGACTCCTCCTCCTCCTTTCTATGTTTAATCTCTCACCTCCTGATTTACCTGAGTTTTATCATTCACCCACAGATTAAGTCTCAGCTTCACCCAGTCTTCCGATGACCCAAACATTGGCCACAAAACATTTGGGGAGATTTCTTTCCCTCCCCAAATAACCGCACAGTAGTGAATAATTTTTTCCTTCGTCTTGTTTTTAATATTTGGGTAATGTTCCCAATTTTCCAACATGAATCCTAACGGACTGTCCCCCGGAATCGGGGGAAGTTCTATAAGGGTTAAGGACTTGCTTCTCCCTTGTCCCCTCTTCTGGAGTACCCCTCAATCAATCGATGTTCAGTCGCTTCCCCTGTTTCGTGGCTCACGCTCTCGCGAGCAATGAGAACCGCACTACTAAGGGTCCACACTCGCTTGGGGAATCCGAGCTGCCGGTTCCCCTCTCACACTCACACACAGTCACTGCAACTCCAGGATCCCTGACCCAGACCGAACGGTTCCCGCAATTACTCACGCATCCCGCGTCTTCGTCCGGACCTTTGTGCACAAAGTTTATAGGGTCTGCCGGCTTCCCTTTGCTCCTGTACCTTGAATTTAGGTTCGTCGGTACAACCAGGGTGAGATTGGACCACCAAGGCCACTAAAAAAAATCAAGTGGGGCGCCTCCTTGGAATGGTCACAAGCCCAACCACTTAAGTTGCATCCGAGTCACGGCACCAAATTTGTTATAGAGTTTTATTAAACACAACACATCACCGAATAGAAAATTTTGGCAATTTATTAAGTAACAAGGCAGGAGCAAACACAGCGCTGGGCGACAGGGGAGTCTCCGCTCCGCCAACTGCCGCGCTTAACACGAGTTCCCGTCCCCTTTTATAATTCCTCCTTTGATTGACGCCCTCCTTCTCGAAACTTCGTGGCTCTACTCTGCGCATGTGCACCCAGTCTCTTCCAGGTCTCCCCCGCCTCCCGCTGGTCGCAGCGACGAAGATCGGCAGTTCCCCCCCCAGCCGCTCCTCAGGTGACAGCCCCGGTCCCACCCCGTGGGCATGCCCAGGCATGCCCATACACACAGAGCAAGGTTTTATGAACAAAACTAATCAGATGGACAAAACCAATCAGGATGTACATCCCATTCTATCACAATCTTACCTCCCCAAGGGGCCCAGAGTGACCAAGAAACCCCCAAGCTCACCCCTGCTGCTCTCCTGCAGCCCTGGGGACTGAGGAATAGTTTCTCAGAGGAGCATGAAGTCAACAGGGCTGGAAAAGACCTTCAAGATCGTTGAGTCCAGCCCTGACCCCAGCACTTCCAGGGCAACGCTAAAGCCTCAGCACCACAGCTCCCCAGCTGGGAAACCCCCTCCAGGCATGGGGCCTCCTGGGCAGCCTCCTCCAGGCCTTCAACACCCTGGCGGGGAACAAAGCCTCCCCCTGTGCCCAGCCCCAGCCTCTCAGAGTCTCACCTGAGAGGTAATTCAGCACCATCTGAAAGATCTCTAGTGGCAGTGTCTGGAAGTAGCCCAAGGCAGAGAGGCCCTGGGGGGCTGCGTCCAGGCTGCCGCAGCTCTGCCCGGGGCGCCGGCTGCTGCGCCGCTGCCTCCGGCTGCCGCCCGCCGTGGCTGCTGCCATCCTCCTGCCCAGCCCAGACACCACCTGGGGAGGGGAGAGCAGAGGGAGAGGCTGCTGCCATCCTCCTGCCCAGCCCAGACACCACCTGGGGAGGGGAGAGCAGAGGGAGAGGCTGCTGCCATCCTCCTGCCCAGCCCAGACACCACCTGGGGAGGGGAGAGCAGAGGGAGAGGCTGCTTCCAGGGGAGGGGAGGGAAGGGGAGGGGGAGGGGAGGGGAGGGGAGGGGAGGGGAGGGGAGGGGAGGGGAGGGGAGGGGAGGGGAGGGGAGGATAGAATAGAGTAGAATAGAATAGAATCAGAACAGAGCAGGGCAGAACAGAACAGAATCAGAGCAGAACAGAGCAGAGCAGACAAGAACAGAACAGAGCAGAACAGAACAGAGCAGAACAGAAGAGAGCAGAACAGAAGAAAGCAGAACAGAAGAGAGCAGAACAGAGCAGACAAGAACAGAACAGGGCAGAACAGAAGAGAGCAGAACAGAAGAGAACAGAGCAGAGCAGAGCAGAACAGAAGAGAGCAGAACAGAGCAGGGCAGAACAGAATAAAGCAGACTAGAACAGAGGAGAGCAGAGTAGAACAGGGAAGGGCAGAACAGAAGAGGAGAGCAGAGCAGAACAGAGCAGAATAGAGCAGAGGAGAGCAGAACAGGGAAGGGCAGAACAGAATAAAGCAGAGCAGGGCAGAACAGAGCAGGGCAGAGCAGAGCAGGGCAGAGAAGAATAGAATAGAAAAGAACAGAATAAAATAGAACAGAGCAAACCAGGACTAACCAGGTTGGAAAAGACCTTTGAGACCATCAAAGGCTGCTTTCAAGGGAGGGAAAGGCTAACACACACTGCAAAGCTGAGAAGAAATGAAGCTGCCACAGGTTGCCCAGGGGAGGTTGTGGCTGTGCCCTCCCTGGAGGTGTCCAGGGCCAGGCTGGATGAGGCCCTGAGCAGCCTGGGCTGGTGGGAGGGGTCCCTGGGCATGGCAGGGGGTTGGCACTGGCTGATGTTTGAGGTCCCTTGCAAGCCAAGCCATGCTGTGATCCCATGAAGCCACCCCAGGGTAGGCAGAGCCATGGGAATCCCGTGGTTCTCAGGGGGTGCTGTCAGTGCAGAGCTGGGGCAGGTGGCAGGATTCTCCTCCAAGCTCAGTGCCACCAGGGGCACTTGCTAAATCATCCCCTAATCCCTGGCTTAGAGAGCAGAGGATTCAGAGGAGGGGAGGAGAGAAAAGTTAGGAACATAGTTCTGGAAAGAAACTCCTGAGGAAGCATCAGTGCTGATCAAGAGCTAGAGGCTGGGAGGGGGCAAGAGGCTGGGGCTCAGTGCTGCCCAGGGACAGGGCAAGGGGCACAGAGTGGAGCCCAGGAGGAGAAAGTTGTTTGGTGTGAGGCTGCTGGAGGCCTGGAGCAGGCTGCCCAGAGAGACTGTGCAGAGCTCCCAACCCCCCCTGGGCACTGTGCTGCTGGGGCTGCCCTGCTGGGGGGCAGGGTGGGGTTGGACTGGGGGAGCTCCAGGGGTCCCTTCCACCCCCCAGGCCGTGCTGGGGTTGTCTGCAGTACAAGCCACACTAATTAACAACATCCTTTTACCTTGTTCCACTAATGAGCCAGGAGAGCAGAAGCACTGCCCAGGGCTGCTGCTGAAATGAGAGGCAGGGTCCTCAGCTGGGGGCTTTGGCTCTTCCCGGTGCAGGACCTCCCCCTAAAGGACAAACCAACCACCAGAACCAGATGGAATGCACCAAAGTGATGCTTCCAAACATCCTTTCCTTGCTTAACTTCCCCAGAGTGCCCCTCTGGGGGTGTGATCCCCAAGCCAAATGCCACAGCCCTGCTGTGGGGGAAGCCTCACAGGCTGCCCCCCTGAAGGGCTCTGCAAAGGAAGCAGCTTCAAAACCCATCAAGAAATGGACTTCATTTCCCCCCTTTTTCACTTTGTTTGCTGGTTTCTGAGTCTCTAAGCCAGGTCCACAAGGGGACTCAGTGCCTTGCTGCCTCCTCAGGTGGTTTGGGGTTTGAACTGAGAGGGGTTTGATTCACACCCCCACACCCTTCCCTTGATTCCAGCAGCTTGAGGCTTCGGGGTGGCTGCCAAAGGAAGGGCTGCACAGGATAATGACAAGAGCTGGCAGGGCTGGGGAGGAACAGAGCTGGAAGGCATCCAGGCTGGAGTGCAACATCCCAGTCCTCCAGCAGTGGGAAAATAGCAGCCAGAGGGAACAGAGCTCATTGTTCCCAGGACTGAAAATTTACCCAGATGACAGCAAACAAGGCCCCAAACAGCCTGCAGATTGCTCCCAGCAGCAGGCCAAGGCAGAGCCCTCTCCTGTGGCACCAAGCAGAGTCCCCAGGGCCACAATGGAAGCCCTGTGTGCACTGGGAGGGCATTTCAGCACATTGCACGGGGGGCTGGCTGCTGGCTGCTCCTGCACAGGGTTTGCTTTGTGCTTTTAAGGAAGTCCTACTTCCCTGGGATCAGGTTGGGGTGGTGCCACCCTGGCCAGCTCCAGAAGCTTGTAGCTGAAGCTGTTCCCCACAAGGATCAGGAGCAGATGCCCAGGGAGGTGGTGGAAGCCTCATCCCTGGAGGGGTTTTGCAGCCAGGCTGGAGGTGGCTGTGAGCAACCTGCTGGAGTGTGAGGTGTCCCTGCCCATGGCAGAGGGGGAGAGGTTGGAACTGGCTGAGCCTTGAGGTCCCTTCCAACCCTGGCAATCCCTCTGAGTCCAAATGGAAGTGCTGCTAAAAGGTTTGGCCCAGGGATTTTTTGCACTGCTCAGGCTGCAGACAGGAAAACAGCAGAGGTGACAAGAAGAGCAATCAAGAAGCCACCACCACAAACATCAACCATGAGAGGCAGAAACCAGCAGTGGATAACCACCCAGCTGCAGGACCAAAATGTTCCTCTCCTCAGGGCAAAGCCTGAAGGCAGTGGGGGTTGGGAATCCACACAGCTGTGGGCTGCAGGCAGCTGGAAGTCCTTGTGGGCAACTAAACAAAGCAGCTCCACTCCTGCTTGGGCCCAGGGCACCAGGGGAGCTGGGCCCAGACTGAGCAAATCTGCTGCATTTCTCTGCTCCCTAACTTCAGCTGCAACCCAATGATGGCTTAGTTTCCCTCCCCCACTTCCCTCCCTGGCCCTGGCAGGACTGGGCTGGGAGGGTTCCTGGTACCCTGAACTGGGGTTTGGAATCTTACCTTGGGTCTGCAGCTGGGGAAAAGCTGAAGAGATTTGAGCTGGAATCTTACCTTGGGTCTGCAGTTGGGAGGTATAGAAGGGTTAAAAATAACCCTGAGGTGGTTTGGTTTGGTTTGGAATCTTACCCTGGGTCTGCAACTGGATTATATGGAGGGGAAATATCAACCCTGAACTGATTTGGGTTTGGAATCTTACCTTGGGTGTGCTGCTGGGGAAAAGCTGAAGTGATTTGAGCTGGAATCTTACCTTGGGTCTGCAGTTGGGTTATAAGGAGGGAGAGGGAGATACTCCTGAAGTGATTTGAGCTGGAACCTTACCTTGGGCCTGCAGCTGAGTTACATAGAGGGGGGGAAAAAGTAATCCTGGACTGGTTTGGTTTGGAATCTTACCCTGGGCCTGCAACTGGAGCATATGGAGGGGAAATATCAACCCTCAACTGCTTTGGTTTGGTATCTTACCTTGGGCCTGCAGCTGGGTTATAAGGAGAGGAAAAACCAATCCTGAACTAGGTTGGTATCTTACCTTGGGCCTGCAGCTGGGTTATAAGGAAGGGGGAAACCCAATCCTGAGCTGGTTTGGTTTGGAATCTTACCTTGGGCCTGCAGCTGGGTTATAAGGAGAGGGGCAAAAAATAACCCTGCTGCACCACAAGGGAGGTTTTGAGAAGCAGAGAGGTTCTCAGAAGTCCTCAGCCAATTCCAGCCCCTGTTTGATGTGCTGGAAGTGGAGCTGCCTGCCACTGGTTGCATTTAGAGCACACAGAATTGTCAGGGACCCCAAAGATCAGCCAGTTCCAACCCCCCCCCCCGCCATGGGCAAGGGACAACTTCCACCAGATCAGGGTTGCCCAGAGCCACCTCCAGCCTGGCTTTAAGATGGGGCTGCCACCCCTCTCTTCCCTTAGCAGGTAAGTAAAACCCCACTGCAAGCAGCCAAAGCTTTGAGGTCTGACTGAATGCTTCCTCTTCTGACTGGATGCTGGGGGGTGGGGGTGAGATGTGTTTGGATTTCTTAGGGAGCTCAGCCAGAAGCAGGGCAACGGCCTGGTGCACCTCCATCTGCTGCTGGGATCCCACCTTAGTTCGGAGAGCAGCTCCAACCCCGGCTGGAAGCGGAAAGGCAAACGTTAGGCACTTAACAAGCTCCACTCAGACCAGCAGCCGAGGAGGGGCGGCAGCTTCGTTTTGTTGCCTTAAGCTAATTTGTTTGCCAACCAGAAAAGCATCGACTTCCAGCCCTCCCCTCCCTCTCGCTCCAGCGTTTCTCCTCCTTAAGCAGTCGCTAAAGTGCCGCTAATGGATCGCCTCCTGCCCCGGTGCTTCTCTCAGCCCCGGCGCCAACGTTTGGCAAACATTTACCGCCCCCAAAAAACCCCCCCAAGAAGAGACAAAGTTGTTTGCTTTGGAGATGGCTTTGGGACGGCTCCGTTTCCCTGCCCGCTCGCAACGGGGGGAAAGCAAATCGCTCCCAATGTTAACCCCACAGGGCTTCCCCCCTCCCCACCCCTTTATTTCCGATTGGCTCTTCTGCCTTCCCCTCCATTTATCTTTTCCCCCCCTCAATTCTTTTTCCTTCCCCCCTCCCCTTAATCCTCTCTTTTTCCTTCATTTTAAATCCCCCCTCCCAATTCTCTTTCCTTTTCCCTTTTGTCCTAATTCTCTCTTCTCCCTTCCCCCCCATGCTCTTTCCCCCTCAATTCTATTTTCTTTCCCCCTCCAATTCTTTCTCCCTTTCTCCCTTTTTTCCTTTCCCCTCCTTTCCTTTTTCCCCCAACTCTTTTCCCTCCCCCCCCAATTCTCTCTTTTCCCTTTCCCCCACCCAGTTCTCTTTTCTTTCTTCTTGCCCCAATTATCTTTTTTTCTTTTTCATCCCCCCCCAATTCTTTTTCCTTCCTCTTCTTTCCCCCAATTATTTTTTCCTTTTATTTCTTCCCCCCCCAATTTTCCTTTCCCTTTCCCCCCAATCCTCTCTTTTTCTTTCCTTCTCCCCCCCAATTTGCTCTTTTCCCTTTCATTTCTTTCCCCCTCAATTATTCATTTTTCCTTTCTTTTTTCCCCTCCCCAATTCTCTTTTCCCTTTTATTTCTTCCCCCCAATTATTATTCCTTTTTTCACCCCAATTCCCTCTTTTTCCTTTTACTTCTCTCCCCTCCAATTATTTTTCCTTTTCCCATTCTCTTTTTTCTCTTTTCTTTCCCTTTTTTCCTTTTCCTTTGCTCTTCCCCTTTTTTCTTTTCCTTTTTTTCCTTTCCTTTTTTTCCCTTTTCCTTTTTTCTTTCCATTTCCCCCCCAATTCTTTTTCCTTTCCTTTTCCCCCTTTTCCTTTTTCTTTCCCTTTTCTTTCCCTTTTCCCTTTTCTTTCCCTTTTCCCTTTTCTTTCCCTTTTCCCTTTTCTTTCCCTTTTCCCTTTTCTTTCCCTTTTCCCTTTTCTTTCCCTTTTCCCTTTTCTTTCCCTTTTCCCTTTTCTTTCCCTTTTCCCTTTTCTTTCCCTTTTCCCTTTTCTTTCCCTTTTCCCTTTTCTTTCCCTTTTCCCTTTTCTTTCCCTTTTCCCTTTTCTTTCCCTTTTCCCTTTTCTTTCCCTTTTCCCTTTTCTTTCCCTTTTCCCTTTTCTTTCCCTTTTTCCTTTTCCCCTTTCCCTTTTCCCTTTTCTTTCCCTTTTCCCTTTTCTTTCCCTTTTTCCTTTTCCCCTTTCCCTTTTCCCTTTTCTTTCCCTTTTCCCTTTTCTTTTCCTTCCCCCCCCAATTATTTTTCCTTTCTCTTCTCCCCTTCCCCAAATTATTTTTCCTTTTTCTTTTCCTTTTCTTTCCCCCCCTTCAATTCCCTCTTTTTTCCTCCCCTTCAATTCCCTCTTTTTTCCTCCCCTTCAATCCCCTCTTTCCCCCCCCTTCAATCCCCTCTTTCCCCCCCCCTTCAATCCCCTCTTTTCCCCCCCTTCAATCCCCTCTTCTTTTCCCAATGCCAACCCCAAGGAGCTGAGCTGAGGGCTGGCAAACCCCAGAGCATCCAGGGAGTCCTCTCACCCCCCTGGCCGACCCCCAGACCATCTTTTGGTTGCCACTCAAGGCCTCTAAGGTCACCCTGAGGGTGCAAAGCCTCCAGAGCAGGGAAGGACCACAGCCAGCAAGCAAACCCCTGAGGGTCCTGCCTGGGGCAGGGCTGCCTCAGGGTCCAGACAGAGGGGAAAGAGAACTTCCAGGCCTGGTCTTGCTCCTCAGCCTGCACTCTTTGGAGCCTTCTGGGCCTGTATTTAGCTTTTTTTTTTGGTGGGGTTTTACCTGCAATTTGGGGTCAGATTTAGCCAGGTTGTGACAGACCCTTAGGCCGAAGGAGCAGCTAGGCCTCTGCCTGGCCAAGGCCTGGGGGGGGACAGCTGCAAATGGAGGGGCTCTGAGCCCCCACAGCCTCCACACAGGAGGTGTGGAGAGTGGAAGGTACTTACAGGCAAGGCTTCAGGAGCTTGGGGTTCACCTCGGGGAAGCTCCCTGCCTGCAAAGAGCCCCTGGCCAGGCTGCCTCCGAGGGGAGCTGCAGGGGGGTGGAGGCTGTGGGGACCAAGCTGCCTCTGAGGGGAGAGCTGCAGAGGGATGGAGGCTGTGGGGATCAAGCTGCCTCTGAGGGGAGAGCTGCAGAGGGATGGAGGCTGTGGGGATCAAGCTGCCTCTGTGGGGACCAAGCTGCCTCTGAGGGGAGCTGCAAGGGGATGGAGGCTGTGGGGACCAAGCTGCCTCTGAGGGGAGCTGCAAGGGGATGGAGGCTGTGGGGACCAAGCTGCCTCTGAGGGGAGAGCAGCAGAGGGATGGAGGCTGTGGGGGACCAAGCTGCTTCTGAGGGGAGAGCAGCAGAGGGATGGAGGCTGTGGGGGACCAAGCTGCTTCTGAGGGGAGAGCAGCAGAGGGATGGAGGCTGTGGGGACCAAGCTGCCTCTGTGGGGACCAAGCTGCCTCTGAGGGGAGAGCAGCAGAGGGATGGAGGCTGTGGGGACCAAGCTGCCTCTGTGGGGACCAAGCTGCCTCTGAGGAGAGAGCAGCAGAGGGATGGAGGCTGTGGGGACCAAGCTGCTTCTGTGGGGAGAGCAGCAGAGGGATGGAGGCTGTGGGGACCAAGCTGCCTCTGTGGGGACCAAGCTGCCTCTGTGGGGAGAGCAGCAGAGGGATGGAGGCTGTGGGGACCAAGCTGCCTCTGTGGGGACCAAGCTGCCTCTGTGGGGACCAAGCTGCCTCTGTGGGGAGAGCAGCAGAGGGATGGAGGCTGTGGGGACCAAGCTGCCTCTGTGGGGACCAAGCTGCCTCTGAGGGGAGCTGCAAGGGGATGGAGGCTGTGGGGACCAAGCTGCCTCTGAGGGGAGAGCAGCAGAGGGATGGAGGCTGTGGGGACCAAGCTGCTTCTGAGGGGAGAGCTGCAGGGGGATGGAGGCTGTGGGGACCAAGCTGCCTCTGAGGGGAGAGCAGCAGAGGGATGGAGGCTGTGGGGACCAAGCTGCCTCTGAGGGGAGAGCAGCAGAGGGATGGAGGCTGTGGGGACCAAGCTGCCTCTGTGGGGACCAAGCTGCCTCTCCCCAGGGGAGCACCAAGTCCCTGAGGAGGAGTTAACCCCCCCCCCCAAAACACCAGAAAAAAGCCATTAAAAAATAATTATATATTATTATTCTATTATAATTGAATATTATTATTATTATCTATTATTGTTCTGTATTAGATGTTATTATATCTATTATTGCATTATGTTATGTATTGTATTATCTATTGTTATATGTTATATCTAAATGCATTGTATGATATTGCCTTACATTAATAGCATTATATAGCAGCAGCATTATTATTATTAAGCATGACTTCAACCCATTCATTACTTAGTGGGGCTAGAAGGGGGCTGTGGGCAGAGCAATGCAGGCAGGGGTGGGGGTGAAGCTCTTGTGTGTTTCGCTCAGAAATAACAGCAAAAAGGAAGGGGAAAAAAGAAAGAAAGTAGGGAAGGAAAAGAAAACTCAGTTTGTAAGTTATTGGTGTTTAAAATTGATCTTTTAAAGCCTGACTTCCAGCCCAGGTCATCACTTACTGGGGTTAGGAGGGAGGTGTGGGCAGGGCAGGGCAAGAGGGGTGCACCCAGGCGGGTGAAGCTCTCTGCGTGTGTTTTGCTCAGAAATATTGGCAAATAGGGCAAAAAAGCCGCGAAAGGGGAGGGGGAAAAGGCAACTTTGGGGTGGGAGGGAGGTTGATGACAGCCAGAGAGGTGTCAGAGGGCAGCAATCACTGCAGGCAGCTGCGGGGGTGGGGTGGTGGGGGGGGTGGGTGTTATTCCCGCAGCGTTCAATTAGTATGGCTCGTTATCCCGCCCCTCGCTAATTCCTTTGGGGGCTAATTGATTTGCCCTAATTGCCTTCCCGCCCTTTCTGCCGGCTGCCGCTGGCGGGGAGGGCCGAGCTCCCGCGCGGGCTTTTCCCCGCCCCCCTGGTTTTCCCCGCCCCGCTCATGAATAATTAACGTAAGCCCCGCCCACGCGCCGATGACAGCCGCTCGACGTGCGCGACGTGGCTCCGCCCCCCCCTCATGAATAATTAACAGCGGCGCCGGAGTCTCCCGGGCGAGCGGCGGCGGCGTGCCCCAGGCCGGGCATGGAGGGAGCCGCTCGTTGGCATCCAGCCCCTTCCTATCGCGGCCGGCTGGGGTGCTGAGGGTTCCCAGGGTGCTTTGGCGTCTTCTGGCAACGCCTCGTGGAGGGGTGGGAGCAGGAGGGGTAGTGGGAGCTGTGTGTGCACGTCCTGGTGTGGGAGCATCGCTCTGGGCAGCCAGCGCTGGGACACCGACGGAGCTGTAGGACCTCTGTAGGGTCCTGCCACAGACCTGGAGCTCTCGGTCTTCTCTCCGGGTTGCTGCTGTGACCTGGAGCTGTAAGTGCTCTGCGGGATGCTGCTGTGACCAAATCTTAGGTCCAGAGAAGGGCAAAAAAGCTGGGGAAGGGTCTGGAGAAGAGGTCTGGTGAGGAGGTTGCTTGTCAGAACAGACCAACCCTCACCTGCCTCCAACCTCCTTCCAGGGAGCTGAAGGTCTCTTCTCAGTCTCCTCCAAATCAACACACCCCCAGCTCCCTCAGCTGCTCTTTCCCAGCCCTGCTCTCCAGACCCTTCTCTGGACCTGCTCCATCCCCCCTCAATGTCCATCTTGGAGCGAGGGACGCCCAGAACCCGACCCCAGGATTCGCGGTGTGGCCTCACTGCCTCTTCACACAAACCTCCCCAGGAGCTGAGCATCCCCAGGTGCTTCTCCTGGGGGTGGCCACCGAAGCCGTCCGGGAGAGGCTTTGTCGCTGCTCCGAAGGCAGCTCCCATACGATGGCAGCAGAGGGCTGCAGCAGCTCTTAGGACTCCTCCTCAGCAGGGATGTTCCCCCACCACCACCACCAAAAAACCATCACTCAGTTTGGGTTGGGCTTTTCTGCAGCTTCATGGAAGGAAGAAGGTTCCTTCGAGAGCTGAAGTGGAAACAACACCACCCCACCCCCAAAAAGCAACCCCAAATATCAGCCCCAGCGGCTAACAGCTGCTCCAATTGGTCACCAGGAGGCTGGGAATGCCCTGCTGATGGAGCTGTGGCTGCAGGATTTGGGCTGGAAAGGTAAATGGGGAGGGAGGGGGAAAGAAAGATGAGCTGGAGGGTGGCAGAGCCCTGGAGCAGGCTGCCCAGAGGGGCTGTGGAGTCCTCCTGCTCTGGGGAGCTTCCAACCCCTCCTGGATGTGTTCCTTTGGCAGGGGGGGTGGTTTGGACTGGATGATCTCCAGAGGTTCCCTTCCAACCCTTAACCAGTTCTGGGATCCCAAGGCCTTTCTGTGCTGTCTGACTCCAGAGGTGAGGAAGCAGAGCCCAAAGCCTTCCCTCCTCCCTGTGCTTTTCCACCTAGGAGTCAGCAGAGCCTGGCTGAGTGCATCCTGGGGCTGCTGTGCTCTGCCTCTGCATCCTTCAGCTCTCCTGTGGCACACAGTGAGGTCTGGCTGGCTGTGCCCAGCCCCCCAGGTCTGGCTCTCCTCATCCCCATGGAATCCCAGCCTGGTTTGGGTGGGAAGGGACCTTGAAAGCTCATCCAGTCCAACCCCCACCCTGCAGCCAGCCCCAGCCAGAGCAGGTTGCTCAGAGCCCCACACAGCCTGAGCTGGGCTGGTGCCAGGCAGGGGGCAGCTCTGCCTCTCTGGGCAGCCTGGGCCAGGCTCTCCCCACCCTTGGAGTCAAACATTTCTCCCTTCTCTCCAGTCTGAGTCCCCCTCTTGGAGTTCAAACCATCCCCCCCCCTGCCCCTTGTCCTGTCCCCATCCTGGCCATGGCTTGGAGCTGGAAGGGGGCAGCCTGAGAGTGGAGAGGAGGAAGAAAGTCTTGGCAGTGAGGGAGGGGAGAGCCTGGCAGAGGTTGCCCAGGGAGGCTGTGGTTCAGGTTCAAGGCCAGGTTGGATGAAACCTTGAGCAGCCTGGGCTGCTTGAGAGGGGTCCCACGGCAGGGAGGTTGGAGCTGATGCTCTCTGAGGTCCCTTCCAAGCCCTTCTGTGCTCCTCTGCTGATTCACAGAGCAGCCTCTGCACCCAGCTCTGCACTTGGGCTGCCTGGGGTGGTGAGAGCCTCAGCTTGTGACTGCCTGGAGCTGCTGGGGATGAGTCATGGCTGGGGGGGGATGTTTGGGTGGGTTGGGCTTGACTTCATTTGAGCCTCTCTAATCCAGTCAAGGTTTGTAGACTCTTGGGAGCTGACAGGATGAGGGCTGGGGAGCCCCAGAAGCACAGCTGGGTGGTTGTGAGGGATGGGGATGGCTCTGCTTGGTGCTGACAGCCTGTTCCATGCAGGAGTGGCCTGGGCTGGGCTGCCTGACCTATCTCTGCCCCATGTCTCCAGGATGGAGCAGGGAGGGCTCCAGGGAGACCTGAGAGCAGCCCTCCAGTACCTGCAGGAGGCTACAAGGAGGAGTGGCAGGACCAGGGGCAAGGGTTTGCAATGAGAGCAGAGCAGCCTGAGGCTGGGAGTCAGGAACACCAGGAGGGGTGGGGAGAGCCTGGCACAGGCTGCCCAGGGAGGTTCTGGATGCCCTGGAGGTGCTCAGGGCCAGGCTGGATGAAGCCTTGGAGCGACCTGGGCTGGTGGGAGGTGTCCCTGCCCATGGCAGTAGGGATGGAAGTGGCTGAGCTTGAAGGTCCCTTCCAACCCTACCCCTCCCATGATGAGGAGCCCAGGGGTGCAAGCAGCCAGAGGGGCTGGGGGATGCCTCTGCCCCCCCTCTACTCAGCACTGGTGAGACCCAAAGATCTCCACAGTGCCCCAAAGCTGGGTTCAGTTTTAGGCTCCTCACTCCAAGGCCTTCATCCCCAAGTTGTTTCCCAACCTGAATGGTTCTGAGACCCTGAGAGGGTCCAGAGGAGGGCAACCAAGCTGGGGAAGGGTCTGGAGGGCAGGGCTGGGGAGGAGCAGCTGAGGGAGCTGGGGGTGCTGAGGGCTTCAGAAGAGGAAGCTGAGGGCAGACCTCATCCCAGCTCCCTGAAGAGAGGTCAGAGCCAGGTGGGGACTGGCCACAAGGGACAGGGCAAGGGGAGATGGCCTCAAGTTGCAGCAGGGGAGGCTCAGGTTGGACATGAGGAGCAACTTCTCCCCAGCAAAGGTTCTCAGGCCTTGGACCAGCCCTGCCCAGGGGGGTGGTGGAGTCTCCATCCCTGGAAGCCTGTGGCCATGGCACCTGGGGGGAGGCTTTGGTGGCCAGGGTGGGGTTAGGCTGAGGGCTGGATGGATGATCCCAGAGCTCTTCTCCCACAGGACACTTTGGGACAGGCTTTGGTGGCCAAGGTGGGGTTGGATGGATGATCCCAGAGCTCTTCTCCCACAGGACACTTTGGGACAGGCTTTGGTGGCCAAGGTGGGGTTGGATGGATGATCCCAGAGCTCTTCTCCCACAGACTACCTTGGGACAGGCTTTGGTACCCAGGGTGGGGTTGGGCTGGATGCTCTTGGAGGCCTTTCCCCCCCCCCAACCACTTCTGTGGCTCTGGGGACATTTAGGCTCCCTCCAGGCCAAGGTTTGAGCAGCTCTGCTTTTCCCTGTTCCCAGCCACCCCCAGAGCTGAGTTCCAGGCCCCTTGCAGGAGGCAGCTTCAAGGCTCTGCCTCTCCTTGAGCTTTTTCTTCCCTTCCACCACCCCCAGGAGCTCTTCTTGGAGCAATCTTGCTCCCTGCTTGCTTTTTGCTGCTGCTCTACCTGAGCCTGCCCTTGGCTATCCAGGCTGCAGTATTTCCCCCTCCTCTCCCTTCATGTTTCTGGGGGCTGCTTTAGTGTGGAAAAGATTTGTTGAGGAGAGATTTCTTTTTGGGGGGGGGGTGGTGGTGGTCTGATTTCTACCTCCTGAAGTGTTTGGGTTTGGTGTTGGGGAGAAAAAGCAGAGAGAGAGAAAAGAGGGAGCTGGAGGTTCTAATTCTAGAGCTGCTTCAGCTCAGCTGAGAGAGGCAGAGAGAAAAAAAGCAGCAGCACAAGGCAGGGGGGGAGCAGAATTCTCTTAGCAGGTTTAAATTGAGAGGCTGCTGCTTGCCTTGTGCCAGCACAGTTTGCTCCCAGCCTGGAAAGGTCTCCTGGGCAGGAGGAGATGGGGAGGGGAAACAAGAAAGGACAAAGAGGTGAACAGAGCCTGAGGAGGTTGGGAAGGGGAGAGGGGAAAATGCTGTTCAGAGGTGCAGGGAATTGGGGTGGGAAGGAGCTGGAAGATCAACCACCCCCCAGCCCCCTGCCCCAGGCAGGGACAGCTCTCAGCTGCCCCCAAGGGGGTGTGGGGGCCTTAGGGAGGAGAGGTACAAGTGGCCCCAGTGGTGCTGGGGTGGGAAGAGGAGAGCCTCAGGAGGAGCCCAGAAGGGGTCAGGGTGGAAGGGAGCTCAGAGCTCAGCTGCTCCAAGCTCCTGCCATGGGCAGGGGCAGCTCTCAGCCTGGCCCTCAGCACCCCCAGGCAGGAGGCAGCCACAGCCTCCCTGGGCAGCCTGGGCCAGAGGCTCAGCAGCCTCACACTGAGCAGCTTCTGCCTCAGCTCCACTCTGCCCCTGCTCTGCCTCAGCTCCAAACCCTTCCCCCTGGGGCTGTCCCCAGCCCCCCTCAGCAGCAGTCTCTCTGCAGCCCTCCTGCAGATCCCTCAGCAGTCTCCCCACCTTCCCCCTGCTGCTCAGCCCCCAGCCCCTCAG
>NW_026530712.1:0-39209 GCF_014839835.1 Dryobates pubescens
CAGCCAGCCGCGGGTGATCTGCTCCGCGTTGGGCGTCCAGCGGCCCCCGGCCCAGGCCTGCCCCAGCCAGGCCTCCAGGCGGCCCTGCAGCTGGGGGGGGAGGGGGGAGAGGGGGAGGGAAAGGGAGAATTAAACAGGTTGGAAAACACCTTCGAGATCCTCCTCTTCCTCCACCTCCTTCCCCTCTTCCTTTCCCTCCTCCTCCTCCACCCCCTCCTTCTCCGCCACCACCTCCTCTCCCTCCACCAATTCCTTCTCCCCCTACCTCCCCTCCCTCCTCCTCCTCCCCTCCCTCTTCCTCCTCCTCTCCCTCTTCCTCCTCCTCTCCTCTCCTCCCTCCTCCTCTCCTCCCCTCCCTCCTCCTCTCCTCCCCTCCTCTCCTCCCTCCTCCTCTCCTCCTCCTCCTCCCTCCTCCTCCTCCCTCCTCCTCCTCTCCCTCCTCCTCCTCTCCCTCTCCCTCCTCCTCTCCTCCCTCCTCCTCCTCCTCTCCTCCCTCCTCCTCCTCCTCTCCTCCCTCCTCCTCCTCCTCCTCTCCTCCCTCCTCCTCCTCCTCTCCTCCCCCTCTCCTCCCCCTCTCCTCCCCCTCTCCTCCCCCTCTCCTCCCCCTCTCCTCCCCCTCTCCTCCCCCTCTCCTCCCCCTCTCCTCCCCCTCTCCTCCTCCTCTCCTCCTCCTCTCCTCCCTCCTCCTCCTCCTCCTCCTCTCCTCCTCCTCTCCTCCCTCCTCCTCCTCCTCTCCTCCCCCTCTCCTCCTCCTCTCCTCCCTCCTCCTCCTCCCTCCTCCTCCTCCTCTCCTCCCCCTCTCCTCCCCCTCTCCTCCTCCTCTCCTCCTCCTCTCCTCCCCCTCTCCTCCTCCTCTCCTCCTCCTCTCCTCCCTCCTCCTCCTCCTCCCCTCCTCCTCCTCCTCCCCTCCTCCTCCTCCTCCCCCTCCTCTCCTCCCTCCTCCTCTCCTCCCCCTCCTCTCCTCCCCCTCCTCTCCCTCCTCCCTCCCCTCCTCCTCTCCTCCCTCCTCCTCCTCTCCTCCTCCTCCTCTCCTCCCTCCTCCTCCTCTCCGCCCTCCTCCTCCTCTCCACCCTCCTCCACCTCTCCTCCCTCCACCACCGCTCCTCCCTCCTCCTCCTCTCCTCCTCCTCCTCCTCTCCTCCTCCTCCTCTCCTCCTCCCCCTCCTCCCCTCCTCCTCTCCTCCTCTCCTCCTCCTCCTCCTCCCCTCCTCCTCCTCCTCCCCTCCATCCTCCTCCTCCTCTCCTCCTCCCTCCTCTCCTCCTCCCTCCTCTCCTCCTCCCTCCTCTCCTCCTCCCTCCTCTCCTCCTCCCTCCTCTCCTCCTCCCTCCTCTCCTCCTCCCTCTCCTCCTCCCTCCTCTCCTCCTCCCCCTCCTCTCCTCCTCCCCCTCCTCTCCTCCTCCCCCTCCTCTCCTCCTCCCCCTCCTCTCCTCCTCCCCCTCCTCTCCTCCTCCTCTCCTCCTCCCCCTCCTCTCCTCCTCCCCCTCCTCTCCTCTCCCCCTCCTCCCTCCTCCTCCCCTCCTCCTCTCCTCCTCCCCTCCTCCCCTCCTCCTCTCCTCATCCCCTCCTCTCCTCCTCCTCTCCTCCTCCTCCTCCTCCTCCTCCCCCTCCTCTCCTCCTCCCCCTCCTCTCCTCCTCCCCCTCCTCTCCTCCTCCCCCTCCTCTCCTCCTCCCCCTCCTCTCCTCCTCCCCCTCCTCTCCTCCTCCTCCTCCTCTCCTCCTCCCCCTCCTCTCCTCCTCCTCTCCTCCTCCCCCTCCTCTCCTCCTCCCCCTCCTCTCCTCCTCCTCCTCTCCTCCTCTCCTCCCTCCTCCCCCTCCTCTCCTCCCTCCTCCCCCTCCTCTCCTCCCTCCTCCCCCTCCTCTCCTCCCTCCTCCTCCCTCTCCTCCCCCTCCCTCTCCTCCTCCTCCCTCTCCACCTCCCCCTCCCTCTCCTCCTCCCCCTCCCTCTCCCCTCCCTCCCTCCCCCTCCCCTCCCTCCCCCCCAGCAGAGCTCACCTTGGGCAGGTCGAGGAACAGATGCTGGCTGGGGCTGACCACGGGGACTGCCCTGCAGAGCTTGCAGCGCGGCTCCTGCCGGCACAGCGCCGCGCTCAGCCCCGGGGTGGGGGGGGTGGGGGGTGTGTACCCCCTGCCTCCCAGCCCCCCCAGGCCCCCCCAGCCCCCCAGCCCCCCCAGCCCCCACCTTGAGCTCCACGGCGTTGATCAGCTTGCCGCAGCGGTCGCATTGGTCGCCCCTGGCCTCGGGGTAGGCGCAGGAGGGGCAGCAGCCCTCCACGAAGCGGTCGGCCAGGAAGCGCCGGCAGCCCTCGCAGCGCAGCTGCTCCACTCGCTGCTCCTGCAGGCAGCCCCTGGCCAGCAGCCGCTGGAAGATGTCCTGAGCGATCCTGGGGGGGGCAGGGGGAGGCAGCAGGGGCTGGGGAGGCAGCTGGGGAGAGGCCTCGGCCAGCACCGGGGCCAGGCTCGGCCTCCGCGCCCAGCACCGCCCGCGGCCTCACGGGGCCTGGAGCAGCTCCTGGGGGGCCTGAAGGAGCTCTTGGGGGTCCTAAAGGAGCTCCTGGGGGTCCTGAACAGCCTCAGTAGCTCCCAGAGCATCTCTTGGGGGTCCTGAAGGAGCCTCAGTAGCTCCCAGAGGAGCTCTTGGTGACCCTAAAGGAGCTCCTGGGGACCCTCCTGCAGGCAGCCCCTGGCCAGCAGCCGCTGGAAGATGTCCTGAGCGATCCTGGGGGGGCAGGGGGAGGCAGCAGGGGCTGGGGAGGCAGCAGGGGCTGGGGAGGCAGCTGGGGAGAGGCCTCGGCCAGCACCAGGGCCCAGCTCGGCCTCCGCGCCCAGCACCGCCCGCGGCCTCACGGGGCCTGGAGCAGCTCCTGGGGGGCCTGAAGGAGCCTCAGTAGCATCCAGAGGAGCTCTGGAGGGTCCTAAAGGAGCTCCTGGGGGTCCTGAACAGCCTCAGTAGCTCCCAGAGCAGATCTTGGGGGTCCTAAAGGAGCCTCAGTAGCTCCCAGAGCATCTCTTGGGGGTCCCTGAAGGAGCTCCTGGGGGTCCTGAACAGCCTCAGTAGCTCCCAGAGCAGATCTTGGGGGTCCTAAAGGAGCCTCAGTAGCTCCCAGAGGAGCTCTTGGGGGCCCTGAAGGAGCTCCTGGGGGTCCTGAACAGCCTCAGTAGCTCCCAGAGCATCTCTTGGGGGTCCCAAAGGAGCCTCAGTAGCTCCCAGAGCATCTCTTGGGGGTCCCAAAAGAGCCTCAGTAGCATCCAGAGGAGCTCTTGAGGGTCCTAAAGGAGCTCCTGGGGGTCCTGAACAGCCTCAGTAGCTCCCAGAGCATCTCTTGGGGGTCCCAAAGGAGCCTCAGTAGCTCCCAGAGGAGCTCTTGGGGGCCCTGAAGGAGCTCCTGGGGGCTCTGGAGAGCCTCAGTAGCTCCCAGAGCATCTCTTGGGGGTCCTAAAGAAGCCTCAGTAGCTCCCAGAGCATCTCTTGGGGGTCCCAAAGGAGCCTCAGTAGCTCCCAGAGCAGCTCTTGGGGGCCCTGAAGGAGCTCCTGGGGGTCCTGAACAGCCTCAGTAGCTCCCAGAGGAGCTCTTGGGGGTCCTGAAGAGCCTCTTGGGGATCCTGAACAGCCTCAGTAGCATCCAGAGCAGCTCTTGGGGGTCCTAAAGGAGCTCCTGGGGGTGCTGGAGAGCCTCAGTAGCTCCCAGAGGAGCTCTTGGTGACCCTAAAGGAGCTCCTAGGGACCCTCCTGCAGGCAGCCCCTGGCCAGCAGCCGCTGGAAGATGTCCTGAGCGATCCTGGGGGGGCAGGGGGAGGCAGCAGGGGCTGGGGAGGCAGCTGGGGAGAGGCCTCGGCCAGCACCGGGGTCCGGCTCGGCCTCCGCGCCCAGCACCGCCCGCGGCCTCACGGGGCCTGGAGCAGCTCCTGGGGGGCCTGAAGGAGCTCTTGGGGGTCCTGAACAGCCTCAGTACTCCCAGAGCATCTCTTGGGGGTCCCAAAGGAGCCTCAGTAGCATCCAGAGGAGCTCTTGAGGGTCCTAAAGGAGCTCCTGGGGGTCCTGAAAAGCCTCAGTAGCATCCAGAGCAGCTCTTGGGGGGCCTGAAGCAGCTCCTGGGGGGCCTGAAGCAGCTCTTGGGGGTCCTGGAGAGCCTCTTGGGGGTCCTGGAGAGCCTCAGTAGCTCCCAGAGCAGATCTTGGGAGCCTCGATTGACCCTAAAGAGCTCTTGGGGGTCCTAAAGAGCCTCTTGGGGATCCTGAACATCCTCAGTAGCTCCCAGAGCAGCTCTTGGGGGGCCTGAAGGAGCTCTTGGGGGTCCTAAAGGAGCTCCTGGGGGCTCTGGAGAGCTTCAGTAGCTCCAGAGTAGCTCTTGGGGGGCCTGAAGGAGCTCCTGGGGTCCCTGGAGAGCCTCAGTAGCTCCAGAGGAGCTCTTGGCAAACCTCAAGGAGCTCCTGGTGACTCTAAAGGAGCTCAATGGCCCCAGAGGAGCTCTTGGTAGCTCTAAAGGAGCTCCTGGGGACCCTAAAGGAGCTCTTAGTGGCCCTCAAGAGCCTCTTGGGAGCCCTAAAGAAGCTCAATAGCCCCTGAGGAGCTCTTGGAAGCTCTAAAGGAGCTCTGGATGGCCCTAAAGGAGCTCTTGGCAGCCCTAAAGGAGCTCAGTGGCCCCAGAGCAGCTCTTGGAAGCTCTAAAGGAGCTCTTGGTGGCTCTTGGTGACCCTAAAGGAGCTCAATGGCCCCAGAGCAGCTCTTGGAAGCTCTAAAGGAGCTCTTGGTGGCTCTTGGTGACCCTAAAGGAGCTCAATGGCCCCAGAGCAGCTCTTAGAAGCTCTAAAGGAGCTCTTGGTGGCTCTTGGTGACCCTAAAGGAGCTCAATGGCCCCAGAGCAGCTCTTGGAAGCTCTAAAGGAGCTCTTGGTGACCCTAAAGGAGCTCAATGGCCCCAGAGCAGCTCTTGGAAGCTCTAAAGGAGCTCTTGGTCGCTCTTGGTGACCCTAAAGGAGCTCAATAACCCCAGAGGAGCTCTTGGTGGCTCCAAAGGAGCTCCTGGTGACCCTAGAAGAGCTTTTAGTAGCCCTCAAGAGCCTTTTGGCAGCCCTCAAAACCCTCTTGGCAGCCCTCAAGAGCCTCTGGGTGGTTCCAGAGGAGCCCAAGAGAGCCAAGCTGGGCCCTACCCCTGCCCAGCCGCCCCGGGCAGCCCCTGGGTGGGTAGGAGGGGGGTGGGGGCGGGGGGTGGGGGCTCACTGTGTCTGCTGGGGGGTGGTGGTGCGGCCAAAGTAGTCGAAGGAGATGTGGAACCAGCGGTAGATGTCGGCGTGCAGGCCGTGGTACTTGTCGCAGAGCTGCCGCGGGCTGAGCCCCTCCTGCAGGGCCCTGCTCTCGGTGGCGGTGCCGTACTCGTCCGTGCCGCACACGAACAGCGTGTTCCAGCCGCGCAGCCGGCAGTACCTGCGGCGGCCGCCAGGGGGAGCGCCGGCTACGGCAGCCGCCCGCCGCGACCGCCCCGCCCCGCCCCGCGCTGGGGGCGGCAGGGAGGGGGGGAGGGAGGGGAAAGGGAGGGAGGGGAGGGGGGAAAAGGGGAGAAAGAGAGGGAGGGAGGGAGGGAGGGGGAAAGGAGAGAGAGAGAGAGAGGGAGGGAGGGGGAAAGGAGAGAGAGGGAGGGAGGGAGGGAGGGGGGAAGGAGAGGGAGGGAGGGGGAAAGGAGAGGGAGGGAGGGAGGGAGGGAGGGGGAAAGGAGAGGGAGGGAGGGAGGGAGGGGGAAAGGAGAGGGAGGGAGGGAGGGGGAAAGGAGGGACGGAGGGACGGAGGGAGGGAGGGAGGGGGAAAGGAGGGACGGAGGGAGGGAGGGAGGGAGGGGGAAAGGAGAGGGAGGGAGGGAGGGAGGGGGAAAGGAGGGACGGAGGAAAGGGGGGGAAAGGAGGGAGGGAGGAAGGGAGGGGGAAAGGAGAGGGAGGGAGGGGAAAAGGAGGGAGGGAGGAAGGGAGGGGGAAAGGAGGGAGGGAGGAAGGGAGGGGGAAAGGAGGGAGGGAGGAAGGGAGGGGGAAAGGAGGGAGGGGGAAAGGGAGGGAGGGGGAAAGGGAAGGGGAAAAGGGAAGGGGAAAAGCGGGAGGGAGGGAGGGAGAAAAGGGGGGGCAGCAAGGGAGGGGCAGCAAGGGGGCACGGGGGGAGGAGCAAGGGGGGGGGAGGGGGGGAAGCAAAGGGAAGGGGGAAGCAAGGCGGGGGGGGGGCACCCCACATCCCTCCCCCCGGGGGGGGGTCAGCTGGGGGTGTGCTGGGGGTGAGGAAGCGCGAGGGGGGGAGGCACAAGGCGGGGCGGGGGGGGGGTGGTGTGCAAGGGGGCACATGGGGGGGCACACGGGGGGGCATGTCCCCTCCCTCCCCCTCCCCCTCTC
The DNA here is from genome assembly GCF_014839835.1 of Dryobates pubescens. NCBI lineage: Eukaryota > Metazoa > Chordata > Aves > Piciformes > Picidae > Dryobates > Dryobates pubescens. The sequence continues at coordinate 6,367 of NW_026530712.1, forward strand.
CCACCCCGGGGGGTACCTGGCGAAGGTGTCGGCGCTGAGCACGCAGCCGATGAGGTTGCCCAGGTGCGGAACGTTGTTGACGTAGGGCAGGGCGCTGGTGATCAGCACGTTGCGCCGGCCCTGCACCGGCAGCCTGCGGGCACGGGGGGGTCAGCACCGGGCGTCAGCACCGGGCACCAGCACGGGGCACCGCGGCGTCAGCACTGGGCACCGCGGCGTCAGCACCGGGCGTCAGCACCGGGCGTCAGCACTGGGCACCGCGGCGTCAGCACCGGGCGTCAGCACCGGGCGTCAGCACCGGGCGTCAGCACGGGGCACTGCGGCGTCAGCACCGGGCGTCAGCACTGGGCATCAGCATCGGGCACCATGGCGTCAGCACCGGGCGTCAGCACCGGGCACCGCAGCGTCAGCACCACGGCATCAGCACCGGGCATCAGCACCGCGCACCATGGCGTCAGCACCGGGCACCACGGCGTCAGCACCACGGCATCAGCACCGGGCACCGCGGTGTCAGCACCACGGCATCAGCACCGGGCACCGCGGTGTCAGCACCACGGCATCAGCACCGGGCGTCAGCACCGGGCACCGCGGCGTCAGCACCGGGCGTCAGCACCGGGCATCAGCACCGGGCACCATGGCGTCAGCACCGGGCGTCAGCACCGGGCACCGCAGCATCAGCACCGGGCGTCAGCACCGGGCATCAGCACCGCGCACCATGGCGTCAGCACCGGGCACCGCGGCATCAGCACCGGGCGTCAGCACTGGGCATCAGCACCGGGCACCATGGCGTCAGCACCGGGCGTCAGCACCGGGCACCGCAGCGTCAGCACCGGGCGTCAGCATGGGGCACCGCAGCGTTAGCACCAGGCATCAGCACCGGGCACCATGGCGTCAGCACCGGGCGTCAGCACCGGGCGTCAGCACAGGGCACCGCAGCGTCAGCACCGGGCGTCAGCACCGGGCACTGCACGTCAGCACCGGGCGTCAGCACCGGACACCGCGGCGTCAGCACCGGGCATGGGGAAACAGGGGGGTGGGGGAGACAAAGGGGAAAGGCGACCAGGTGGGGTGGGAGGGGCAAAGGGGGGAGGGAGGAACAAGGGGGAGGGGACACTGGGGAGGGGGCACTGGGGAGAGGGCCACAAGGGGGGGGGCAGCACCAGGGAGGGGAGTGCAGGGGCACCGGGGGGGGGCACAACCCCGGGGGGGCAGAGGGGACACAAGGAGGAAGGCCACAGGGTGAGGTGGGAGGGGCAGGACAAATCGGGGTGGGGGACAGGGCCCACAAGGGGGAGGCCACAAGGTGGGGTGGGAGGAGCAAAAGGGAGAGGGGGAACGAAGGGAGGGAGAGGAACCAAGGTGGGGGAGGGGCAGAGCCCACAAAGCAGAAGGCCACAAGGTGCCAGGGGAGGGGGGGGAGGGCACAACAAGCAGGTGAGGGGCACTGGGGGCATCGTGGGGGGGAGCACAGAGAGGGCACGGTGGGGGCACAACCCGGGGGGAGGGCCGAAAGGGAGGGGGGAGCACAGCCCACAAAGGGGAAGGCCACAAGGTGGGGGGAAGGGGAGACAGCAAGGCCCCCCCCAGCCCCCCCCAGCCCGGTGGCAGCAGGCTGGGGGTCCCTGGCGGGGGGGCCAGGGCCAGGCTGGGCACTCACACAGGCTTGGGAGGGTCCCAGGGCTGGGGCAGAGCCTCGGGGCCCTGGTTCCAGGCTTCCACTGCTGCTGCAATCTCCTCCTCGCTCAGGGCTGGCTCTGAACCTTCCTCCTCCGGCTCCTGCGGGGGAGACTCAGCCCAGTCAGGGGCCCTGAGGCCACCAGCAGCAAGGGGACAGCTCCACAGGAGGGGGAGAGGGAGGGAGGCTGCTGGGGGGCAGGGAGAGGGAGAAAGGAGGAGCTGGGGAGGGAAGGAGGGAAGGAGGGGCTGGGGAGGGAGGGAGGGAGGGAGAAGGAAGAGGAGCTGGGGAGGGAGGGAGGGGAAGGAAGAGGAGCTGGGGAGGGAGGGAGGGAGAAGGAAGAGGAGCTGGGGAGGGAGGGAGGGAGGGAGAAGGAAGAGGAGCTGGGGAGGGAGGGAGGGAGGGAGAAGGAAGAGGAGCTGGGGAGGGAGGGAGGGAGAAGGAGCAGCTGGGGAGGGAGGGAGGGAGAAGGAGCAGCTGGGGAGGGAGGGAGAAGGAAGAGCAGCTGGGGAGGGAGGGAGAAGGAAGAGCAGCTGGGGAGGGAGGGAGAAGGAAGAGCAGCTGGGGAGGGAGGGAGAAGGAAGAGCAGCTGGGGAGGGAGGGAGAAGGAAGAGCAGCTGGGGAGGGAGGGAGAAGGAGCAGCTGGGGAGGGAGGGAGAAGGAGCAGCTGGGGAGGGAGGGAGAAGGAGCAGCTGGGGAGGGAGGGAGAAGGAGCAGCTGGGGAGGGAGGGAGGGAGGGAGAAGGAGCAGCTGGGGAGGGAGGGAGAAGGAGCAGCTGGGGAGGGAGGGAGGGAGGGAGAAGGAGCAGCTGGGGAGGGAGGGAGAAGGAGCAGCTGGGGAGGGAGGGAGGGAGGGAGAAGGAGCAGCTGGGGAGGGAGGGAGGGAGGGAGGGAGAAGGAGCAGCTGGGGAGGGAGGGAGGGAGGGAGAAGGAGCAGCTGGGGAGGGAGGGAGGGAGGGAGGGAAGAGGAGCAGCAGCTGGGGAGGGAGGGAGGAAGGAGGAGCAGCAGCTGGGGGAGGGAGAGGGGGAGCAGGGTGGGCAGAGGGCTGCACCTCAGGCTGCCTGCTGCTGGCTGCCTCCGTGGCAGGGCAGGGGGGAGGCTGCTTCTGCAGGCAGGCTCTGAACTCCTGCAGCACCTTGGGCTCCAGCACCGAGGCTGCAGCCCTCCTGCAGGCCTCCGACCCAGACATGCTCTGGAACCAGCTCCTCAGAGCCTGCAGCTCCCCTGGGGGGGCAGAGAGAGAGCAGCACAGAGTGACCCCCGGGCAGGGGGCGGCGGCAGCAGCGCTCAGCCTGCTGGGGGCCCCCTCCCCCTCACCTGGCAGGCTGCCTTCCTCCTGGAGCAGCAGGAACAGGGAGCCCCAGACCACCACATCGGCCACAGACCTGCACTCCTGGGGCACAGAAGCACAGCCAGGCCCTGAGCCAGGCCCTGAGCCAGGCCCTGAGCCAGGCCCTGAGCCAGGCCCTGAGCCAGGCCCTGAGCCAGGCCCTGAGCCAGGCCCTGAGCCAGGCTCAGGGCTGCCTGGGAGGCTCAGCCCCCCGGGGAGCAGCTCCCCAGCCCCCTCCACGCCTCAGCCCCATGGGCAGCAGCTCCCCAGCCCCCTCCACGCCTCAGCCCCATGGGCAGCAGCTCCCCAGCCCCCTCCACGCCTCAGCCCCACGGGGAGCAGCTCCCCAGCCCCCTCCACGCCTCAGCCCCATGGGCAGCAGCTCCCCAGCCCCCTCCACGCCTCAGCCCCGTGGGTAGCAGCTCCCCAGCCCCCTCCACGCCTCAGCCCCCCAGGGAGCAGCTCCCCAGCCCCCTCCAGGCCTCAGCCCCCCAAGGGAGCAGCTCCCCAGCCCCCTCCAGGCCTCAGCCCCCCAGGGAGCAGCTCCCCAGCCCCCTCCAGGCTTCAGCCCCATGGGGAGCAGCTCCCCAGCCCCCTCCATGCCTCAGCCCCCGTGGGTAGCAGCTCCCCAGCCCCCTCCAGGCCTCAGCCCCACGGGGAGCAGCTCCCCAGCCCCCTCCACGCCTCAGCCCCCCGGGTAGCAGCTCCCCAGCCCCCTCCAGGCCTCAGCCCCACGGGGAGCAGCTCCCCAGCCCCCTCCAGGCCTCAGCCCCCCGGGGAGCAGCTCCCCAGCCCCCTCCACGCCTCAGCCCCGTGGGGAGCAGCTCCCCAGCCCCCTCCACGCCTCAGCCCCACGGGGAGCAGCTCCCCAGCCCCCTCCAGGCCTCAGCCCCCATGGGCAGCAGCTCCCCAGCCCCCTCCAGGGCTCAGCCCCGTGGGGAGCATCTCCCCAGCCCCCTCCAGGCCTCAGCCCCGTGGGGAGCAGCTCCCCAGCCCCCTCCACGCCTCAGCCCCATGGGGAGCAGCTCCCCAGCCCCCTCCACGCCTCAGCCCCCATGGGCAGCAGCTCCCCAGCCCCCTCCAGTGCTCAGCCCCACGGGGAGCAGCTCCCCAGCCCCCTCCAGTGCTCAGCCCCACGGGGAGCAGCTCCCCAGCCCCCTCCACGCCTCAGCCCCCCGGGGAGCAGCTCCCCAGCCCCCTCCAGGCCTCAGCCCCGTGGGGAGCAGCTCCCCAGCCCCCTCCAGGCCTCAGCCCCCCGGGCAGCAGCTCCCCAGCCCCCTCCAGGCCTCAGCCCCGTGGGGAGCAGCTCCCCAGCCCCCTCCAGGCCTCAGCCCCCCGGGCAGCAGCTCCCCAGCCCCCTCCACGCCTCAGCCCCGTGGGGAGCAGCTCCCCAGCCCCCTCCACGCCTCAGCCCCGTGGGGAGCAGCTCCCCAGCCCCCTCCACACCTCAGCCCCACGGGGAGCAACTCCCCAGCCCCCTGCCCCCCAGCTCTGGCCGCACTCACCCCGGCAAGGTAGGCAGTTCCCCTCCTGGCCAGGCTGTGCTCCAGGTGCTCCAGCAGCTTGCCCAGGGCCCCCGCGGCCTCCGGCCCCTTCCTGCCGCTCACCAGCTGCGCGTAGAGGGCGGCCGAGGCCGCCGGCTGCGGCGGGAGGGCTGCGGTCAGGAGGCTGCCGCCCAGCGGCGGAGCCCGGGGCCGCCGCAGCCCCGCCCCCCGCGACCCCCCCCGGGGCACCAACCTGCAGCTCGGTGGCCTCCCACTCCAGCCACTGGTTGCTGAGGTCGGTCGGTTCCTCCCCGCGGGCCAGGAAGAAGAACCTGGGGGGAAGGGGGGTAGGGGGGATGGGGGTGAGAGGTACCGGGCGGGGAGGAGGAGCAACCGGCAGGTCCCGGAGCCAGGCTCGGTACTCACTGGCAGATAGCATTGGGGGAGAAGAGAACGGCGCCGCTGTCCAGCTCCAGGGTGGGAGCCCACGGGGGGAGCGCCGGGGCCGGCGGCCGCTCTGCGGGGCACGGGGGAAGGAAAGGAGGCGCCTCAGGCCCCGGGGTCACACCGAGAGCGGGGGGCGGGTGTGTCACCGGGGGCAGGGGAGAGGTAGCACGGGGACAGGGGAGGAGGGGGCGTGTCACCGGGGGCGGGGTCACCGGGGGGCAGGTGGGAGGAGGCATGGGGACAGAGGGGCTGTGTGGTGTGTGTCACCGGGGGCAGGGTTGGGGCTGTCACCGGCGGCGGGGTGACCAGGGGCTGGGGGGAGAGTAACCGGGGGCTGGGGGGGTCACAGGGGGCTGGGGGGTGGGAGTAACCCGGAGCAGGTGGGAGGGTCACCGGGGGCAGGGTTGGGGCTGTCACCGGGGGCGGGGGGGAGAGTCACCGAGGGCTGGGGGGTGAGTCACTGGGAGCTGGGGGGAGAGTCACTGGGAGCTGGGGGGAGAGTCACTGGGAGCTGGGGGGAGAGTCACCGGGGGCGGGGGAGCCTAACGGGGGGGGACGCGGAGCTCCGGCCACCACCGGCGAGCTGACCTGAGAGGCCTCCCCATTCGACCTGCACCGGGGCGGAGACAGTTCCGGCAGCCGCCAGCACCTTGAGCGCCGCGGGCCCGGCCGCCGCCAACCGCAGCCGCATCTCTGAGCGCCTGATGCAACGGAGCCGCACGTGGGACACACCGGAACCGGCCCCGGCCGCGTCCCACAATGCACAGCGCGGCCCCGCCCACAATGCGCGGCGTAGGGCCCTGGCTCCGCCCACAATGCACAGCGCGGGGCCCTGGCTCCGCCCACAATGCACAGCGCGGGGCCCTGGCTGCTCCCACAATGCACAGCGCGGGGCCCTGGCTGCTCCCACAATGCACAGCGCGGGGCCCTGGCTCCGCCCACAACGCGCGGCGTGGGGCCCTGGCTGCTCCCACAATGCACAGCGCGGGGCCCTGGCTCCGCCCACAATGCCTTGCGCTGGACCCTGCCGCTCCCACAATGCCCCGCGCGGCAGCGGCGGCCGGGCCCCCTCGCGTGGCCGTGGCGCCGTGGGCGTGGCCCCGGCGTGGTTGCTATGGCTACGGGGCGGGGCCTGGGTGCCCGCCCCCGCCCGCAGCATCTTCCGCGCTCACGGCCGGGGCCGGGGGTATCTACCGCACCCCCAACGCCGACCGCCCCCTCGCCCCGCCTCCTGCTTTGCCCTTCCCTTCTCCACGCCCCCGCCCGGGGCTGACCCGGCTCGACCCCCGCCCCCCGGTGCCGCGCGGGGGCTCGGGTGCGGCCCCGGCGCTTGCTGCCGGCTCCCAGAGCGCCTCCCGCCCGCGGGACGCCGCGGGGGTTACCGGGGAGGACCTCGCAGGGGAGCAGCGAGCGGCACCCACGGCCCCCCCCCCAAGCCCTTTCCCCCAGCTGGGCTCTGGTTGAGCTCCAGGTGGTCTCCAGATGGCCACCGGAGGCCTGGAGCAGCTCTCTTGATGTCCTCTGCAGAGCTCTGGCCTTGACTCAGGGCCACCTCCCAGCCCTGCCTCAGCAGGAGACCTCCAGACCTCCCCCAGGACCCCAGGGTGGGTCAGGACCAGCAGAGCAGGGCCCAGAGCTGCCCCAGGCCAACCTGGAGGAGGCCTCACAGGAGGCCTTGGCAGCAGCCAGCCAGGAGCTCCTGCTCTGGAGGTCTGCCACCCTCCAGCCTGGATGACCTGTGGTGGGCACCAGCAGCAAGGCCTCCAGCTGAAGGCCACCAGGAGGTGACCATCGGGCTCCTGGAGGACCTCAGCACCATGGCTGCTGGCTGAGGGGTGGTGGAAGGTCGGAGCAGGCTCTGCAGGGTGCTGCTGGAGGCACTCCAGCTCAGGCTTGGTGGAGCTCTGAGCAACCTGCTCTGCATGGGGCTGGCCCCTGGGGGAGGGTCCTGCAGGGGCTGGGTGGCCTCTGGAGGTCCCTTCCCACCAGGGCTCAGAGCTGCTGCTCCAGAGGTGCTCAGGGAGTGGAGACTTCAACCCCAACCCAACCAGGCCAGGGCTCCTGGACCTGATGAACTCTGGGGGTCCCTTCCCACCCAGCCCATGCCAGGATTCCCTTCCAGCCCAGCTGGGGCTCGGGAGGAGCCTCCTCCCCCCTTTCACCTACAACCTGGGGACCTGAGAGAGAACTGAGAGCCCCTGAGCCACCCCAGGGGGGCAGAGCCCAGCACCCCCATGTCCCCTGGGGACCTTCATGGGGTGATTGGAAGGGCTGGAGGTGGCAGGAGCCAGCTGCTGGGCTTAGCAAAGGCTTTATTGGGGTTGAGGGCTGGGAGAAGACAGAGAGGAGATGAAGGAACCCCAGGGTGGTCCTCAGGAGGTGGTGGTGGAGCAGCACCAGGTGGGTTGGCAGCTGTGGCTGTGGAGCACAGAGGTCTGCTGGGGTCTCCTGGGGGCTCTTGGGGTCTGCTGGCCCTGGTGGCACCCACCACATCTCCAGGCTGAAGTCTTCTTTGCCTTACCTTAAAGAGACAACCCAGAGAGTTCATAGGATGGAAGCCCTCCCCCCCTGAAAGCCCTTCAAGAGCTTGCCAGACACTGGTGGGGGGAGGGAGAGGAGAAACATCTGGATGAGCTTTGAGGTTCCCCTTCCAACCCAACCCATCCTGGGGAGCTCTGAACTCAGCCTCCAGAGACCCAACCATGTCCCCTCTGATGGTCCCAGCCTGCTGCTGGGCTGAGGAGCAGAGCCTGGGGAGCACAAAGAGCTGCAAGGCCTCAAGGAGTGCCTGGAGGTGTCCCAAGGCCAGGCTGCAGGAGACCTGCAGCAGCCTGGGCTGGTGAGAGCCATCCCAGCCAGCAGCTGGAGAGGAGCCAGGGGGGCAAGGAGGCCACCAGCAGCCTGGGCTGCAGCAGCAGTGCTGTGGGCAGCAGCAGCAGGGCAGGGATGCTGCCCCTGGGCTGGGCACTGGGGGGGCACAGCTGGCAGCCTGGGGGCAGCCTTGGGCTCCTCAGGGCCAGGAGGGCTGCAGCAGGGCCAGGGAAGGGCAAGGGAGCTGGGGAGGGAGCTGGGGAGGGAGCTGGGGGGGTTGAGGCTGGAGGAGAGGAGGCTGAGGGGAGACCTCCTGGCTCCCTGCCAGTGCCTGAGAGGAGCCTGGAGCCAGGGGGGGTTGGGCTCTGGGGCCAAGGGCCAGGAGCAGAGGAGATGGCCTCAGGCTGCCCCAGGGCAGGCTCAGCTTGGCCCTGAGGAGAAACTTCTGCCCTGGAAGGGTTCTGCAAGCCTGGCCCAGGCTGCCCAGGGAGGTGGTGGTGGAATGCCCAGGCCTGGAGGGGTTCCCCAGCCCTGCAGCTGTGGTGCTGAGGGCCAGGGCTCAGCCCCAGGCTGGGCAGAGTCAGAGACTGCTTGGACTTGAAGGTCTCCTCCCCAGCCCACTCCATGATCCCAGGAGTCCAGCAGCACTCAGAAGCAGCCCCAGGAGCCACCAAAGCTGCTGGTTGCTGCCTGCAGGTCCCAAGCTCTCCTCTTTTGTCACCTCCAACCCCCCAGGGCTGCTCTTGGGGTCACTTACAGCTGGGGGAAGGCAGCTGGGAAGGGGCCACTGCTGGGCTGCTCCTTCAGGTACCTCTTGCTGGAGCTGCTGAAGAGAAGAACCCCCCCCAGGAGACCAAGAAACTGAGGCCATCCCTTGGGGCTGGGGGCTCCTGGAGTGGTGGTGCTGGGGCTCAGCTCCCAGCCTGCTCCCATTGGAGGGGAGACCAAGAGGAGCCTGGAGATGCCCAAGCCATGAGTGAGCCTCAGCTGTGTGCTTGGGGTGGGCATGGGGCAGGTCCTGCAGGGGTGCAGGGAGGCCATCAAAGGCTTCACCAAGGGCAAGGTCCTGGTCCTGGCTCCCCCCTGGGGGCTGCCCAGGGTGCTGGGGGCACAGCAGCAGGCAAAGGGAAGGGGCAAGAGGTTGGGCACTGTGCCCACAGCCTCCTGGGCAGCTGCCTGGAGCTGGGGGGTGGCCACTGCCTGGCTGGGCAACAGCTCAGGGCCCAAATGGAGACCAGGGAGCAGTGGAGACCCTCAGGGGTGGGCACTGGGACCAGAGCTTTTGGAGCCCTGGGCAGAGCAGCAGCACAGGGAGGGGGTTCTGCCCTCTGCTCTGCTCAGACCTCCCCTGCAGCACTGCCCCCAGCCCTGGGACCCCCAGCACAGGGAGGACCTGGAGCTGCTGGGGAGGCTCCAGAGGAGGCCACCAAGAGCAGCAGAGGCTGCAGAGCCTCCCCTGTGGGGCCAGGCTGGGAGGCTTGGGGCTGGAAGAGAAGGCTGCAGGGAGAGCTCAGAGCAGCTTCCAGGAGCTGCAGAGGCTCCAGGAGAGCTGGGGAGGGACCAGGGACAAGGGCTGGGAGGGGCAGGGTGAGGGGAGATGGATTGGAGCTGGGAGAGGGCAGATTGAGGTTGGCCACCAGGAGCTGTTCTTCACCACGAAGGTCCTGGAGCCCTGGAAGGAGCTGCCCAGGGGGGCGCTGGAGGCTCCCTCCAAGCTCACTGCAGCCCTGAGCTGCCTGCTCTGGTTGGAGCTGTCCCTGCTGGCTGCAGGGGTGCTGGGCAGGGGGGCCCTGAGCCCTCACCTGTACCTCTTGGTGCTGATGAGCCAATGCACGAAGTCCTTGGCCCTCATCCTGTCCAGGTAGTGACTGAAGTCGCTGCTGAAGGTCCCCTCCGAGTGCCGCTTGAGGGCAGAGGCGAAGCTCTGGGAGCTTTGGGCTGCAAAGCTCTGCCAGCTGCTGAGGAGCAGAGCAGCAGCTGGCACAGAGGGCATCCAGCACCCCACTGCCAGCAGGACCTGGCTGTGCCACCCTGCACCCCACTGCCAGCAGGACCTGGCTGTGCCATCCTGCACCCACTGCCAGCAGGACCTGGCTGTGCCATCCTGCACCCCACTGCCAGCAGAACCTCTCTGTGCCATCCTGCACCCCACTGCCAGCAGGACCTGGCTGTGCCACCCTGCACCCCACTGCCAGCAGGACCTGGCTGTGCCATCCTGCACCCCACTGCCAGCAGGACCTGGCTGTGCCATCCTGCACCCACTGCCAGCAGGACCTGGCTGTGCCATCCTGCACCCCACTGCCAGCAGGACCTCTCTGTGCCACCCTGCACCCCACTGCCAGCAGGACCTGGCTGTGCCACCCTGCACCCACTGCCAGCAGGACCTGGCTGTGCCATCCTGAACCCCACTGCCAGCAGGACCTGACTGTGCCACTCTGCACCCCACTGCCAGCAGAACCTCTCTGTGCCATCCTGCACCCCACTGCCAGCAGGACCTGGCTGTGCCACTCTGCACCCACTGCCAGCAGAACCTCTCTGTGCCATCCTGCACCCCACTGCCAGCAGGACCTGGCTGTGCCACCCTGCACCCCACTGCCAGCAGGACCTGGCTGTGCCATCCTGCACCCCACTGCCAGCAGGACCTCTCTGTGCCATCCTGCACCCACTGCCAGCAGGACCTGGCTGTGCCATCCTGCACCCACTGCCAGCAGGACCTGGCTGTGCCACCCTGCACCCCACTGCCAGCAGGACCTGGCTGTGCCATCCTGCACCCACTGCCAGCAGGACCTGGCTGTGCCATCCTGCACCCACTGCCAGCAGGACCTGGCTGTGCCACCCTGCACCCACTGCCAGCAGGACCTGGCTGTGCCATCCTGCACCCACTGCCAGCAGGTGACTTTTGGCCCCCTCCCATAGCCACCTCCTGTGGTGACCTCCTTTGGCCACCTCCTTTGGCCACCTCCTGTGGCCACCTCCTTTGGCCACCTCCTGTGGCCATCACCTTTGACCACCTCCTTTGGCCACCTCCTTTGGCCATCTCCTGTGGCCACCACCTTTGGCCACCTCCTTTGGCCACCTCCTGTGGCCATCACCTTTGACCACCTCCTTTGGCCACCTCCTGTGGCCACCTCCTTTGACCACCTCCTGTGGCCACCTCCTGTGGCCATCACCTTTGGCCACCTCCTTTGGCCACCTCCTTTGACCACCTCCTCTGGCCACCTCCTCTGGCCACCTGCAGCCCCCTACCTGTCTGCCTGGTGCAGGTCCTGGGGCTCCATGCTGCAGGCTGCTGGCAGCAGCTCAGCCAAGAGCAGCACCGAGGAGAGGCAGAGCCAGGGCAGCTTCACCATCTGCTGCCTCCTGCCCGACCCTGGGCTGGGCTCAGCTAAGCCTGGCCCCGGCTGCAGAGACACCAAAAGAGAGCTCTGGGTGCTGCCAAGGTTGAATTCCCTGGGAAAACAAACAAACAAATTAGGATTTAATGGGAATGGAGAATTTGGGGCCAAAAATGTGGGGTTTGGTGCAGCTGAATTTCCAGTTTGGGGCCCAGAATTGGGGTGGCTTTTAAATGGAAATGGAGAATTTGGGGCAAAACTTGCAGCTGAAGTTAGAATTTGTGGTCAAGATTTGGTTTTGTTCCATGGGAATGGAGAAGGAAGAAGGAGAAGGAAGAATGGAGAAGGAGAAGGAGAAGAAGAAAGAAGAAGGTAGAAGGAGAATGAAGAAGGAGAAGGAGAATGAAGGAGAAGGAAAGAAGGAGAATGGAGAAGGAGAAGGAGAATGAAGGAGAAGGAGAATGAAGGAGAAGGAAAGAAGGAGAAGGAAGGAGAAGGAAGGAGAAAGAAGGAGAAGGAGAAGGAGAAGGAGAAGGAGAATGAAGGAGGAGGAGGAGAATGAAGGAGAAGGAAGAAGGAAAAGGAAGGAGAAGGAAGGAGAAGGAGAATGAAGGAGAAGGAAGAAGGAGAAAGGAGAAGGAAGAAGGAAAAGGAAGAAGGAGAAGGAAGAAGAAGGAAGAAGGAGAAGGAAGAAGAAGGAAGAAGGAGAAGGAAGAAGGAGAAAGAAGGAGAAGGAAGAAGGAAAAGGAAGGAGAAGGAAGGAGAAGGAAGAAGAAGAAAGAAGGAGAAGGAGAATGAAGGAGAAGGAAGAAGGAGAAAGAAGGAGAAGGAAGAAGGAAAAGGAAGGAGAAGGAAGAAGAAGGAAGAAGGAGAAGGAGAATGAAGGAGAAGGAAGAAGGAGATAGAAGGAGAAGGAAGAAGGAAAAGGAAGACGGAGAAGGAAGAAGGAAAAGGAAGACGGAGAAGGAAGAAGAAGGAAGAAGGAGAAGGAGAAAGAAGGAGAAGGAAGAAGGAGGAGAAGAAGGGAGGAGGAGAAGAGGGGAAGAGAAGAAGAATGGAGAACAAGGGAGGAAGAGAAGAAGGAAGGAGAAGGGAGAAGGAGGGAGGAGAAGAAGGGAGGAGGGAGAAGAGGAGAGAAGAAGGAAGGAGAAGGGAGAAGGAGGGAGGAGAAGAGGGGAGAAGGAGGGAGGAGAAGAGAGAAGGAGGGAGGAGAAGAGGAGAGAAGGAGGGAGGAGAAGAGAGAAGGAGGGAGGAGAAGAGGGGAGGAGGGAGGAGAAGAAGGGAGAAGGAGGGAGGAGAAGAAGGGAGAAGGAAGAGAAGTGAGAAGAGAGGAGAAGCTTCTTACCTTCTGCACCAGCAGCCAAGCCCCAGGCTCTCCTCCTCCTCCTCCCCCGGGCTGGCTGCGGCTCAGCTCTTCCCCCGGTGCTGCTTTTAAGCCGGTTGGGAGCTGCCGGAGCTGACAGGGAGGTCAGGGCAGGAGCTGGCTGGAGCCGCTGGGGTCACTGTGGGTCATCCCTGCCGGCAGCCTGCGGGTGTCACCGAGCTCCTCCGGCTGCTGCCTCCCGCGGGAGCTGCTGGAGCTGCCGTGGAGGTTTCTGTCCTGTTTTCTCCTCTTGTTTTTTTTCTTGCCTCCTCCCCCTCTCTTTTTTGGACCAAAGGAGGTGGCCTGGAGAGGGAGGTTGGAGCTGGGTGGTCTTTAAGGTCCCTTCCAGGCCAAACCATTCCAATCTCAAAGGTCTCTTCCAACCTCAATGGTTGGAACAGGGCTGGGGAGGAGCAGCTGAAGGAGCTCTGGGGGGGTTGAGGCTGGAGGAGAGGAGGCTGAGGGGAGACCTCCTGGCTCCCTGCAAGTGCCTGAGAGGAGCCTGGAGCCGGGGGGGGTTGGGCTCTGGGGCCAAGGGCCAGGAGCAGAGGAGATGGCCTCAGGCTGACCCAGGGCAGGCTCAGCTTGGCCCTGAGGAGAAACTTCTGCCCTGGAAGGGTTCTGCAAGCCTGGCCCAGGCTGCCCAGGGAGGTGCTGGTGGTGTCCCCATGCCTGGAGGGGTTCCAGCACCCTGTGGCCATGGCACCGGGGGCCAGGGTTTGGTGCCCGTGCTGGGGTTGGGTTGAGGGTCCCTGGATGACCTTGGAGGTCTCAGGCCATGGACAAGAGCTCTGAAGGGACCTCTCCTAGATCCATGGAATGGTTTGGGGCTGGAAGGAGCCTTGAAGACCATCCAGTCCCAACCCCCCTGGGCACTGAACTCATCCTTTGAAAGCCTTGAGCCCAGTGAAGGAGAAGAGGCTGGAGAGGAGCAGAGCCAGAGCTGGATCTGGCCCTGGAGGAGAAGGTGCTGCCAGCTCCTGCTGGCCACAGCAAAGCCCTCCCTGAAGAGGAGGTCAGAGGAGCTTCTGAGGGCTGCCCATGCAGGGGACACCTTTCTGGGGTGGCTCTGAGGTGTTTGGGGAGCTCCTGCCCGAGGAATGTTTGGGGCCCAGGCCACAGGGGGTGGTCAATGGGCAGAGCAAGGCTTGGGAAGCCCTTGGCCATGGCTCTCCCCCGGCCACCACAAGCCCCCAGCAGAGCTGAGGGCTCCAAGTCCTCCCTTGTGTCTCTGCCACTTGCTGTCCTCTCCTCCTGGGCTCCTCCTGGGACCTTTCTACTCATGGGGGAGGAATTTCTCCTCCTGCAGCTGTTGTTGCTGTCAACCTCTGGCTGCTCTTCAGGGGACCTTCATCTTGAAGAGCCTTTTAATTAGGGCCTAGAATGACCTTCAGGAGCAGCTTGACATCAGAGGAGGAAGGTAGGGCACTAATTAGCTCAACCTTTGGAGGAGAGGTCCAGCCCTGCCCATCACTTGCCTGGGATCTTCGTTAGTGGCCCCAAATTAGCTGCTTGGTGGCACTGATTGTGATGTCCTCCTGGCCCAGGAGGATGCAGGAGATGCCTGCAGCGGTGGAGGGCTGAGGAGATGACAGCTTCAGGGCCTCTCCTCCTGCTTTGCTCACTGATGGCTCCCAGAGTCGGAGTGGGCAGCAGAAGTGGCCTGCAGGAGCCTTTCTCCACTGCCCGGGGTGGGGGTTGGCACCAGCCCCTTGGCACCTGCTGCTCTGCCCCTTTCCAGGTGTCCTCTGTGGTCCTTCCCTTTCCACCTCGGCCGAGGAGCTGCTGGAGGTTCTCCCACCGTGGAGGGCTGCGCCGCGGGGGCAGGAGGTGGAGCTGGAGGGCTCCAGCCAGCACTTGGAGAGGTTTTTGTGGTCAGCAGGTGGCAGCCAGCTCCTGCCCACCACCACCTGCCCGTCCATCCCCTGCCCATCCATCCCCTGCCCATCCATCCCCTGCCCACCCCTGCCCACCACCACCTGCCCGTCCATCCCCTGCCCGTCCATCCCCTGCCCACCCCTGCCCACCACCACCTGCCCATCCATCCCCTGCCCATCCATCCCCTGCCCATCCATCCCCTGCCCACCCCTGCCCACCACCACCTGCCCGTCCATCCCCTGCCCACCATCCCCTGCCCATCCATCCCCTGCCCATCCATCCCCTGCTCGTCCATCCCCTGCCCATCCATCCCCTGCCCGTCCATCCCCTGCCCATCCATCCCCTGCCCACCACCACCTGCCCGTCCATCCCCTGCCCACCCCTGCCCACCACCACCTGCCCACCCATCCCCTGCCCATCCATCCCCTGCCCACCCCTGCCCACCACCACCTGCCCGTCCATCCCCTGCCCGTCCATCCCCTGCCCATCCATCCCCTGCCCACCATCCTCTGCCCATCCATCCCCTGCCCATCCATCCCCTGCCCACCACCACCTGCCCGTCCATCCCCTGCCCATCCATCCCCTGCCCGTCCATCCCCTGCCCGTCCATCCCCTGCCCGTCCATCCCCTGCCCACCATCCCCTGCCCATCCATCCCCTGCCCACCACCACCTGCCCGTCCATCCCCTGCCCATCCATCCCCTGCCCGTCCATCCCCTGCCCGTCCATCCCCTGCCCACCATCCCCTGCCCGTCCATCCCCTGCCCGTCCATCCTCTGCCCATTATCCCCTGCCCATCCATCCCCTGCCCATCCATCCCCTGCCCACCACCACCTGCCCGTCCATCCCCTGCCCATTATCCCCTGCCCACCATCCCCTGCCCGTCCATCCCCTGCCCATTATCCCCTGCCCACCATCCCCTGCCCGTCCATCGCCTGCCCACCATCCTCTGCCCATCCATCCCCTGCCCACCACCCCCTGCCCACCATCCCCTGCCCACCCTTCTGCCCATCCTTCCCCTGCCCGTTCCCCCTGATCCCATCACAGCTGGTCCCGTTCCAGCTGGTCCCGTTCCAGCTGACCCCGTTCCAGCCGGTCCCGTTATAGCTGATCCCATTATAACTGATCCCATCCCAGCCGATCCCTTTCCAGCTGATCCCGTCCCAGCCAATCCCGTCCCAGCCGATCCCAGCCCAGCCGGCCCCGTCCCAGCCGCCCCCCCGCAGCCGCCCGGTGCCCGCGGGCGATGGTGGCCGTCCCGGAGCTGTCCCCCGAAGCCTCGCGGTTGCTGCTCTCCGCCGCCCTCTCCCTCGCCGCCGCCCTCCTCTTCCTCCTCTTCCTCCCCCCCGCCCCGAGCCGGGGGCACCCTCCAGGTCAGTGCCTTACTGGTGCCAGCAGGGAGGGCAGACTGGGACCAGTAAAGACAGACTGGCACCGGGCAGGGATATGCAGACTGGAACCAGCGAGGACTGACTGGCACCAGCATGGGAGACAGACTGGCAGCCCGGAGGAGCTACAAACTGGCACCAGTAGGGAGGGCAGACTGGCACCAGTGAGGAAGGCAGACCAGGACCAGTATGGAAGGCAGGCTGGCACCAGTAAGGAGAGCAGACTGGCACCAGTAAGGAGGACAGACTGGCACCAGTATGGACAGACTGGCACCAGTACAGAGGGCAGACTGGCACCAGTCCGGGCATCAGAGCAGTACCTGCAAGACCAACCCCCCTCCTGCCCCCCACCCCGCAGCGGGGCCGCCCCTCCCTCCCTCCCCCGGGGGGGCCCCATGTGGACACCGGGAGGCGAGAGGCAGCAGTCTGCAGCTGGCACTGGGCCGGGGGCACCTCTCGCCTTTCCCGTCCCAGTGCTTCCCAGTGCTTCCCAGAGCTTCCCAGTGCCTCCCGGTGCCTCCCGGTGCCTCCCGGTGCTTCCCGGTGCTTCCCGGTGCTTCCCAGCTTCCCTCTTTCTGCAGCCCCGAAGATGTCTCACGGACCCTCGGGACACGCCGAGACCCTGGGTGTCGGCAAAGCCATCGCCGTCCTCACCTCGGGGGGGGATGCCCAGGGTAAGAGACACCCCCCAGGGTAAGGGACACCCCGAAACTGCTGGCGGCAGCGGGGGGGGGGAAGGGGGGCTGGGAGAGGAGTCCTATTTTGGGGCCAAACCGGTCGAAAATGGCACTCTGGGAGCTGGTGGAAGCCCCTCGGCCGATTTTGACCTTGGTGGGGAGGACGCTGGGGGGGGGGGGTGGTTTGGGGGTGTAAGAAGAGGGGGGGGAGGTGCCAAAATTGGGGGGAGGGGGGATGTAAGGGGTCGGTGGCAGCTCCTTGGCACTGGGAGCAGTGTGGGAGGAAGGTTGGGATTGGCCAAAACTGCAGGGATTCAGCCCAAAGCTTGGCACGTGGCCTGGTGGCCCCCCCGGGGACGGGGGGGGACCTGAAGGGCTGGAGGGGGGACCTGAAATGTTAGAGGGGACCTGAAAGTTTGGGGGGGGACCTGAAAAGATAGGGGAGACCTGAAGGAGCAGGGGGAGACCTGAAGGGGTGGGGGGGACCTGAAAGGTTTGAGAGGACCTGAAGGGGTGGGGGGGACCTGAAAGTTTGGGGGGACCTGAAGGAGTGGGGGAGACCTGAAAGGTAGGGAGGGACCTGGAGGAGTAGGGGGGAGCTGGAATGTAGGGAGGGACCTGAAGGAGTAGGGGGGAGTTGAAGGCATTGGGGGAGACCTGAAAGGACAGAGGGGCCCTGAAATGTTGGAGGGGACCTGAAAGGGTGGAGGTACCCCAGATGCAGGAGGAGGAACCCCCCCAGATGCCGGGGGGGGTGGGGGGGGGCCTCGGTGGTCTCCCCTGGGCTCCCCCTCCCCCCCAGGCCGCTGCCCGGTGTCATGTGGCAGTGCCTTAAATGTCAGCAGGGCAAAAATAACCTCTGGCAGCTGCCAGATCCATGCCAGGGGGGTCAAGGGTTGGGGGTGTGGGGTGTTGGGGTGTGGGGTGACACCGAGCAAAGTGGGGGGGCCACGATGGCTTGGAGGGGGGGGCTGGGGGGGGCAAGGTCCTAGGGGTGACTCTGTGCCCTTCCCTCCCCCCCAGGCATGAACGCGGCCGTCCGCGCCGTGGTCAGGGTTGGCATCTACACAGGTGCCAAGGTCTACTTTGTGCATGAGGTGGGTGCTGCCCAGCCCCCATCCCAGTGCTCCCAGTACCCCCCCGCCCCCCAAAAGCTTGTGGGGGGTGATCATGTGTGTGTCACCCCCCCCCCCCCACCCCCCCACCTCCAATCTCAGGGCTACCAAGGGCTGGTGGATGGTGGAGACAACATCAAGGAGGCCACCTGGGAGAGCGTCTCCATGATGCTGCAGCTGGTGAGGGAGGGGCTGGGGGGGAAGGGGAGGGAGGGGGAGGGCACCCCAGCTGCTGAGGGCATGGCTGGAGGCGGGGAAGGAGGGAGAGGAAGGTGGTGGATGGTGGAGGGATGGAGGGAGAAGAGGGATGGACAGAGGGAGGGAGGGAAGGAGGGAGGGAGGGGAGGAGAGAGGGAGGGATGGCTGGCTGGAGAGAGGGAAGGAAGGAGAGAGGAGATGGATGGACAGAGAGAGGAAGGGAAGGAGGGAGGGAGGGAAGGAAAGAGGGAGGGATGGAAGGAGAGAGGGAGGGATGGAGGGATGGATGGGTGGATGGATGGATTGAGAGAGGAAAGGAAGGAGGGAGGGAGAAGATGGATGGATGGATAGAGGGAGGAAGGGAAGGAGGGAGGGAAGGAAGGAGGGAGGGAGAAGATGGATGGATAGAGGGAGGAAGGGAAGGAGGGAGGGAAGGAGAGAGGGAGGGATGGATGGGTGGGTGGGTGGATGGATGGATTGAGAGAGGGAAGGAAGGAGGGAGGGAGAAGATGGATGGATAGAGGGAGGAAGGGAAGGAGGGAGGGAAGGAAGGAGGGATGGAGAAGATGGATGGATAGAGGGAGGAAGGGAAGGAGGGAGGGAAGGAGAGAGGGAGGGATGGATGGGTGGGTGGGTGGATGGATGGAGAGAGGGAGGGAGGGAGAAGATGGATGATGGATGGAGGATGGATGGATAGATGAAGAAGATGGATGGAAATGGACGGATGGAGGGAGGGAGAAGATGAATGGATGGAGATGGAGTGATGGATAGAGGATGAATGGGGGATGGATGGATGGATGGAGGGAGGGATGGACGGATGGATGGTTGATAGATGGTTGATGGATGGTTAGATGGATGAAGAAGATGAATGGAGGATGGATGATAGATGGATGGAGATGGATGGAGGGAGGAAGGGAGGGAGGGATGGACAAGATGGATTTATGGAAAGATGGAGGGATGGATGAATGGATGGAGGGATGGAGGGAAGATGGATGGAAGGATAGATGAAAAAGATGGATGAATGGATGGATGGGTGAAGAAGATGGATGCAAATGGAGGGAGGGAGGGATGGACAAGATGGAGGGATGGAGGGATGATGGATGGATGTAGATGGAGGGATGGATAGAGGATGAATGGAGGCTGGAGGAATGGATGGAGGGATGGGTAGATGAAGAAGATGGATGAAGGGAGGGAGGGATGGATGGATGGATGAAGAAGATGGATGCAGATGGATGTATGGAGGAAGGGAGGGATGGAAGGAGGGATGGAAGGAGGGAGGGATGGAAGGAGGGGGGGATGGAAGGAGGGAGGGCTGGATGGATGGATGAATGGAGAAGATGGTTGAAGGGAGGGAGGGAAGGATGGAGGGATGGATGGATGAAGAAGATGGATGCAGATGGATGGAGGGAGGAAGGGAGGGATGGAAGAGGGATGGAAGGAGGGGGGGATGGAAGGAGGGAGGGCTGGATGGATGGATGAATGGAGGAGATGGTTGAAGGGAGGGAGGGAAGGATGGAGGGATGGATAGATGAAGAAGATGGATGAAGGGAGGGAGGGATGGATGGATGGATGAAGAAGATGGATGCAGATGGATGTATGGAGGAAGGGAGGGATGGAAGAGGGATGGAAGGAGGGGGGGATGGAAGGAGGGGGGGATGGAAGGAGGGAGGGCTGGATGGATGGATGAATGGAGAAGATGGTTGAAGGGAGGGAGGGAAGGATGGAGGGATGGATGGATGAAGAAGATGGATGCAGATGGATGGAGGGAGGAAGGGAGGGATGGAAGAGGGATGGAAGGAGGGAGAGATGGAAGAGGGATGGAAGGAGGGGGGGATGGAAGGAGGGAGAGATGGAAGAGGGATGGAAGGAGGGGGGGATGGAAGGAGGGAGGGCTGGATGGATGGATGAATGGAGAAGATGGTTGAAGGGAGGGAGAGAAGGATGGAGGGATGGATGGATGAAGAAGATGGATGAAGGGAGGGAGGGATGGATGGATGGATGAAGAAGATGGATGCAGATGGATGTATGGAGGAAGGGAGGGATGGAAGAGGGATGGAAGGAGGGGGGGATGGAAGGAGGGGGGGATGGAAGGAGGGAGGGCTGGATGGATGGATGAATGGAGAAGATGGTTGAAGGGAGGGAGGGAAGGATGGAGGGATGGATGGATGAAGAAGATGGATGCAGATGGAAGGAGGGAGGAAGGCAGGGATGGAAGGAGGGAGGGATGGACAGGTAGATGGGTGGATGAAGGTGGGTGGCTGATGGCCGGGGCAGAGGGAGAAGCCAGCTGGCTGCCGGCCGCTCCGCTGGCCGGCCGGGGCACCGACCCGCCGCCCGCGCCGTGCCCGCGCAGGGGGGCACCGTCATCGGCAGCGCCCGCTGCCAGGACTTCCGCACCCGCGAGGGCCGCCTGAAGGCCGCCCAGAACCTGGTGAAGCGCAGGATCACCAACCTGTGCGTCATCGGCGGCGACGGCAGCCTCACCGGCGCCGACACCTTCCGCGCCGAGTGGAGCAGCCTCCTGGCCGAGCTGCAGAAAGCAGGTACGGGGGGGCTGGGGAGGGGCCCCGTACGTCCTGGATCTCATTGGTGGGGTGAGAGGAGAAAGGGGATCAAGGTCAGACTTGGGGGGGGGGGGTGGGTCAAGGTTGGGGAGGTTGGGACAAGGTTGAGATGGTTGGGTGAAGGTTGGGGAGATTGGTTCAAGGTTGGAGTGGTTGGGTCTAGGTTGGGGTGGTTGGATCTAGGTTGGGGTGGTTGGGTCTAGGTTGGGGGTGGTTGGGTCTAGGTTGGGCAGGTTGGGTCTAGGTTGGGCAGGTTGGGTCTAGGTTGAGGTGGTTGGGTCTAGGTTGGGGTGGTTGGATCTAGGTTGGGGTGGTTGGGTCTAGGTTGGGCAGGTTGGGTCTAGGTTGGGCAGGTTGGGTCAAGGTTGGGGAGGTTGGGTCTAGGTTGGGCAGGTTGGGTCTAGGTTGGGCAGGTTGGGTCTAGGTTGGGCAGGTTGGGTCTAGGTTGGGGAGGTTGGGTCTAGGTTGGGGAGGTTGGGTCAAGGTTGGGCAGGTTGGGTCTAGGTTGGGCAGGTTGGGTCTAGGTTGGGGTGGTTGGATCTAGGTTGGGGAGGTTGGGCCAAGGTTGGGGGTGGTTGGGTCTAGGTTGGGCAGGTTGGGCAGGTTGGGTCAAGGTTGGGTCTAGGTTGGGCAGGTTGGGTCAAGATTGGGGAGGTTGGGCCAAGGTTGGGGGTGGTTGGATCTAGGTTGAGGTGGTTGGGTCTAGGTTGGGCAGGTTGGGTCTAGGTTGGGCAGGTTGGGTCAAGGTTGGGGAGGTTGGGTCTAGGTTGGGCAGGTTGGGTCTAGGTTGGGGAGGTTGGGTCTAGGTTGGGCAGGTTGGGTCAAGGTTGGGCAGGTTGGGTCTAGGTTGGGCAGGTTGGGTCTAGGTTGGGGAGGTTGGGTCAAGGTTGGGCAGGTTGGGTCTAGGTTGGGCAGGTTGGGTCTAGGTTGGGGTGGTTGGATCTATGTTGGGGAGGTTGGGTCAAGGTTGGGGAGGTTGGGTCAAGGTTGGGGTGGCTGGGTCAAGGTTGGGGAGGTTAGGTTAAGATTGGGGTCATTGGGTCAAGACTGGGCAGGTTGGGTCAGGGTTGAGGTGGTGGGGTCAAGGTTGGGGAGGTTGGGTCAAGATTGGGAGGGTTGGGTCAAGGTTGGGGAGGTTGGGTCAAGATTGGGGTGGTTGGGACAAGGTAGGGGTGGTTGGGTCAAGGTTGGGCAGGATGGGTCAAGATTGGGGTGGTTGGGTTTAGGTTGGGCAGGTTGGGTCAAGATTGGGGAGACTGGGTCAAGGTTGGGGGTGGTTGGGTCAAGGTTGGGCAGGATGGGTCAAGGTTGGGCAGGATGGGTCAAGGTAGGTGTGGTTGGGTCAAGGTTGGGTCAAAGTTGGAGGGGTTGGGTCAAGACTGGGGTGGCTGAGTCAATATTGGGAAGGTTGGGACAAGGTAGGTGTGGTTGGGTCAAGGTTGGGGTGGTTGGGTCAAGACTGGGGAGGTTGGGTCAAGGTTGGGGAGGTTGGGTCAAGGTTGGGGTGGTTGGGTCAAGGTTGGGGAGGTTGGGTCAAGGTTGGGGAGGTTGGGTCAAGGTTGGGGTGATTGGATCAAGTTTGGGCAGGTTGGGTCTAGGTTGGGCAGGTTGGATCTAGGTTGGGGTGGTTGGATCTAGGTTGGGGTGGTTGGGTCAAGGTTGGGGATGTTGGGTCAAGGTTGGGGTGATTGGATCTAGGTTGGGGAGGTTGAGTCAAGGTTGGGGTGGTTGGATCTAGGTTGGGGAGGTTGGGTCAAGGTTGGGGAGGTTGGGTCTAGGTTGAGGTGGTTGGGTCAAGGTTGGGGTGGTTGGATCTAGCTTGGGGAGGCTGGGTCAAGGTTGGGGTGGTTGGGTCTAGGTTGAGGTGGTTGGGTCTAGGTTGGGCAGGTTGGGTCTAGGTTGGGGTGGTTGGGTCTAGGTTGGGCAGGTTGGGTCAAGGTTGGAGGAGGCTGGGTCAAGTTTGGGGTGTTTTGGAGTGGGGATCTCTGGGGCTGTGCCCAGGGGCCCAAGGCGGGGGTCTGGTGCCCGGGGGGCAGGGAGCATCACGGCGGAGGAGGCGAAGCTCTCCAGCTACCTGAACATCGTGGGCATGGTCGGCTCCATCGACAACGACTTCTGCGGCACCGACATGACCATCGGCACCGACTCCGCCCTGCACCGCATCATGGAGATCGTCGATGCCATCACCACCACGGCGCAGAGGTGACCTGGGCACCGCCCCCAGCCCCTGGGCACCCCCCGCAGCCCCCTCTGACCACCCCCAGCCCCTGGGCACCCCCCGCAGCCCCCTCTGCCCACCCCCAGCCCCTGGGCACCCCCCCGCAGCCCCCTCTGCCCACCCCCAGCCCCTGGGCACCCCCCCGCAGCCCCCCCCTGACCACCCCCAGCCCCCTCTGCCCACCCCCAGCCCCTGGGCACCCCCCGCAGCCCCCTCTGCCCACCCCCAGCCCCTGGGCACCCCCTGCAGCCCCCTCTGCCCACCCCCAGCCCCTGGGCACCCCCCGCAGCCCCCTCTGACCACCCCCAGCCCCCTCTGCCCACCCCCAGCCCCTGGGCACCCCCCGCAGCCCCCTCTGCCCACCCCCAGCCCCTGGGCACCCCCCGCAGCCCCCTCTGCCCACCCCCAGCCCCTGGGCACCTCCCGCAGCCCTCTCTGCCCACCCCCAGCCCCTGGGCACCCCCTGCAGCCCCCTCTGCCCACCCCCAGCCCCTGGGCACCTCCCGCAGCCCCCTCTGCCCACCCCCAGCCCCTGGGCACCTCCCGCAGCCCCCTCTGCCCACCCCCAGCCCCTGGGCACCTCCCGCAGCCCCCTCTGCCCACCCCCAGCCCCTGGGCACCCCCCGCAGCCCCCTCTGCCCACCCCCAGCCCCTGGGCACCTCCCGCAGCCCCCTCTGCCCACCCCCAGCCCCTGGGCACCCCCCGCAGCCCCCTCTGCCCACCCCCTGCCCCTGGGCACCTCCCGCAGCCCTCTCTGCCCACCCCCAGCCCTCTCTGCCAGCCCCTGGGCACCTCCCGCAGCCCTCTCTGCCCACCCCCAGCCCTCTCTGCCAGCCCCTGGGCACCCTCCGCAGCCCTCTTTGCCCACCAGCCCTCCCCTCCCTCTCGCCCACCCGAGGGCCGCCTCGGGGTCCGACTCGGTGTCTCCCGCAGCCACCAGAGGACCTTCGTGCTGGAGGTGATGGGACGCCACTGCGGGTAGGTTCCTGCCGGCGCCACCCAGGGGCTGCTGCCCGCACGCCGCGGCCGGGGGAGCCCCAAACCAGGCTCTTTTCACCCCATTTGCAGCTACCTGGCGCTCATCACCGCCCTGGCCTGTGGGGCCGACTGGGTCTTCATCCCTGAGTCCCCCCCGGAGGACGACTGGGAAGACCACCTGTGCCGCAGGCTCACCGAGGTGGGGGGCAGGGGGGCTCCAGAGGGTGTCTTGGCCCTGTCTTCATCCCCCCATCCCCATCAGCATCCTCCATCCCCATCAGCATCCTCTTCAGCATCCTCTACCCCCCATCACCATCCCTCATCTTCATCCTCAACTCCTATCCCCGTCATCACCCTCATCATCATCGCTCCCCATCCCCATCTTCATCCCCCTCATCATCATCCCCATCATCATCCTCATCATCTCCCCCTACCCCCATCTGCATCCTCATCATCTCCCCCTACCCCCATCTGCATCCTCATCATCTCCCCCTACCCCCATCTGCAGCCTCCTCATCTCCCCCTACCCCCATCATCATCCTCATCATCTCCCCCTACCCCCATCATCATCCTCATCATCTCCCCCTACCCCCATCATCATCCTCATCATCTCCCCCTACCCCCATCTGCAGCCTCATCATCTCCCCCTACCCCCATCTTCATCCTCCTCATCACCCCCCATCCCCATCATCATCACCCCTCATCTCCATCCTCACCCCCCACCCCCATCCTCATCCCCCACCCCCCACTGCCACCCCCATCCTCATCCTCCCCGCCGCGCTGCCGCCCCCTGTCCCCGCGGTCACCCTCCCGTCCCTGCTCCAGACCCGCCTGGGTGGCTCCAGGCTGAACATCATCATCGTGGCCGAAGGAGCCATCGACAGGCACGGCAGGGCCATCACCTCGGAGGACATCAAAACCGTGAGCAGGGAGCCAGAGGGGCTGGGGGGAGGGGCCGGGGGCGGGGGGGGGGGGGGGGTCGTGCCCCCCTTTTGTTAACTCTTTCCCAGCCCCCCCCAGCACAGCCGGCCCCAGCCCCCCCTCCCCCCCTTGCCTTGCAGCTGGTGGTGAAGCGCCTGGGCTACGACACTCGAGTCACCATCCTGGGCCACGTCCAGCGCGGGGGAACCCCCTCGGCCTTCGACCGCATCCTGGTAGGCAGCTCCCAGCCCGCCCCAGGGGCAAGGAGGAGGGGACTGGCCCCGGCCCCGGCCCCACAGGGCAGCCAGATGGGTCCTGACCTCGTCCCCATCCCTGTCCCCATCCTCATCCCTGTCCCCTGTGAGAGCCAGATGGATCCTGACCTCGTCCCCATCCCTGTCCCCATCCTCATCCCTGTCCCCTGTGAGAGCCAGATGGGTCCTGACCTCCTCCCCATCCCTGTCCCCATCCTCATCCCTGTCCCCTGTGAGAGCCAGATGGGTCCTGACCCTATCCCCATCCCTGTCCCCATCCTCATCCCTGTCCCACAGGACAGCCAGATGGGTCCTGACCCTATCCCCATCCCTGTCCCCTGTGAGAGCCAGATGGGTCCTGACCTCGTCCCCATCCCTGTCCCCATCCTCATCCCTGTCCCCTGTGAGAGCCAGATGGATCCTGACCTCGTCCCCATCCCTGTCCCCATCCTCATCCCTGTCCCCTGTGAGAGCCAGATGGGTCCTGACCTCCTCCCCATCCCTGTCCCCATCCTCATCCCTGTCCCCTGTGAGAGCCAGATGGGTCCTGACCCTATCCCCATCCCTGTCCCCATCCTCATCCCTGTCCCACAGGACAGCCAGATGGGTCCTGACCCTATCCCCATCCCTGTCCCCTGTGAGAGCCAGATGGGTCCTGACCTCCTCCCCATCCCTGTCCCCATCCTCATCCCTGTCCCCTGTGAGAGCCAGATGGATCCTGACCTCGTCCCCATCCCTGTCCCCATCCTCATCCCTGTCCCCTGTGAGAGCCAGATGGGTCCTGACCTCGTCCCCATCCCTGTCCCCATCCTCAACCCTGTCCCCTGTGAGAGCCAGATGGATCCTGACCTCATCCCCATCCCTGTCCCCATCCTCATCCCTGTCCTCTGTGAGAGCCAGATGGGTCCTGACCCTATCCCCATCCCTGTCCCCATCCCTGTCCCCTGTGAGAGCCAGATGGGTCCTGACCCTATCCCCATCCCTGTCCCCATCCTCATCCCTGTCCCCTGTGAGAGCCAGATGGGTCCTGACCCTATCCCCATCCCTGTCCCCATCCTCATCCCTGTCCCCTGTGAGAGCCAGATGGATCCTGACCCTATCCCCATCCCTGTCCCCATCCTCATCCCTGTCCCCTGTGAGAGCCAGATGGATCCTGACCCTATCCCCATCCCTGTCCCCATCCTCATCCCTGTCCCCCAGGACAGCCAGATGGATCCTGACCTCATCCCCATCCCTGTCCCCATCCTCATCCCTGTCCCCTGTGAGAGCCAGATGGGTCCTGACCCTATCCCCATCCCGGTCCCCATCCTCAACCCTGTCCCCTGTGAGAGCCAGATGGGTCCTGACCCTATCCCCATCCCTGTCCCCATCCTCATCCCTGTCCCCCAGGACAGCCAGATGGATCCTGACCCTCTTCCTGTCCCCATCCCTGTCCCCATCCTCATCCCTGTCCCCTGTGAGAGCCAGATGGGTCCTGACCCTATCCCCATCCCTGTCCCCATCCTCATCCCTGTCCCCTGTGAGAGCCAGATGGATCCTGACCTCGTCCCCATCCCTGTCCCCATCCTCAACCCTGTCCCCTGTGAGAGCCAGATGGGTCCTGACCCTATCCCCATCCCTGTCCCCATCCTCATCCCTGTCCCCTGTGAGAGCCAGATGGATCCTGACCTCGTCCCCATCCCTGTCCCCATCCTCATCCCTGTCCCCTGTGAGAGCCAGATGGGTCCTGACCCTATCCCCATCCCTGTCCCCATCCTCATCCCTGTCCCCTGTGAGAGCCAGATGGATCCTGACCCTATCCCCATCCCTGTCCCCATCCTCATCCCTGTCCCCTGTGAGAGCCAGATGGGTCCTGACCCTATCCCCATCCCTGTCCCCATCCTCATCCCTGTCCCCCAGGACAGCCAGATGGATCCTGACCCTCTTCCTGTCCCCATTCCTGTCCCCTGTGAGAGCCAGATGGGTCCTGACCCTATCCCCATCCCTGTCCCCATCCTCATCCCTGTCCCCCAGGACAGCCAGATGGATCCTGACCCTCTTCCTGTCCCCATTCCTGTCCCCTGTGAGAGCCAGATGGGTCCTGACCCTATCCCCATCCCTGTCCCCATCCTCATCCCTGTCCCCCAGGACAGCCAGATGGATCCTGACCCTCTTCCTGTCCCCATTCCTGTCCCCTGTGAGAGCCAGATGGATCCTGACCTCGTCCCCATCCCTGTCCCCATCCTCATCCCTGTCCCCTGTGAGAGCCAGATGGATCCTGACCTCGTCCCCATCCCTGTCCCCATCCTCATCCCTGTCCCCTGTGAGAGCCAGATGGGTCCTGACCCTGTCCCCATCCTCATCCCTGTCCTCTGTGAGAGCCAGATGGATCCTGACCCTATCCCCATCCCTGTCCCCATCCTCATCCCTGTCCCCTGTGAGAGCCAGATGGGTCCTGACCCTATCCCCATCCCTGTCCCCATCCTCATCCCTGTCCCCCAGGACAGCCAGATGGATCCTGACCCTCTTCCTGTCCCCATTCCTGTCCCCTAGGGCAGCCAGAGGGCTCTTGACCTTGTGCCTGTCCCCGTTCCTGTCCTGTCCCCCCCAGGGCAGCAGGCTGGGTGCTGACCTTGTCCCTGTCCCTGTCCCAACAGGGCAGCAGAATGGGTGCTGACCTTCTCTGTCCCTGTCCCTGACCCTGACCCTGTCCCTGTCTGTGTCCTTGTCCCTGATCCTGTCCCCTAGGGCAGCCAGATAGATCCTGATCCTGATCCTGTCCCTGTCCCTGTCGCTGTCCCCCAGGGCAGCAGGCTGGGTGCTGACCTTGTCGCTGTCCCTGTCGCTGTCCCCCAAGGCAGCAGGCTGGGTGCTGACCTTGTCCCTGTCCCGTCCCCGACCCTGTCCCTGTCCGTGTCCTTGTCCCTGATCCTGTCCCCTAGGGCAGCCAGATAGATCCTGATCCTGTCCCTGTGCTGTCCCCCAGGGCAGCAGGCTGGGCGCTGACCTTGTCGCTGTCCCTGTCGCTGTCCCCCAGGGCAGCAGGCTCTGTGCTGACCTTGTCGCTGTCCCTGTGCTGTCCCCCAGGGCAGCAGGCTGGGCGCTGACCTTGTCGCTGTCCCTGTCGCTGTCCCCCAGGGCAGCAGGCTGGGTGCTGACCTTGTCGCTGTCCCTGTCGCTGTCCCCCAGGGCAGCAGGCTGGGTGCTGACCTTGTCGCTGTCCCTGTCGCTGTCCCCCAGGGCAGCAGGCTCTGTGCTGACCTTGTCCCTGTCCCTGTCGCTGTCCCCCAGGGCAGCAGGCTGGGTGCTGACCTTGTCGCTGTCCCTGTCGCTGTCCCCCAGGGCAGCAGGCTCTGTGCTGACCTTGTCGCTGTCCCTGTGCTGTCCCCCAGGGCAGCAGGCTGGGTGCTGACCTTGTCGCTGTCCCTGTCGCTGTCCCCCAGGGCAGCAGGCTCTGTGCTGACCTTGTCGCTGTCCCTGTGCTGTCCCCCAGGGCAGCAGGCTGGGCGCTGACCTTGTCCCTGTCCCGTCCCCGACCCTGTCCCTGTCCGTGTCCTTGTCCCTGATCCTGTCCCCTAGGGCAGCCAGATAGATCCTGATCCTGTCCCTGTCGCTGTCCCCCAGGGCAGCAGGCTGGGCGCTGACCTTGTCGCTGTCCCTGTCGCTGTCCCCCAGGGCAGCAGGCTGGGCGCTGACCTTGTCGCTGTCCCTGTGCTGTCCCCCAGGGCAGCAGGCTGGGCGCTGACCTTGTCGCTGTCCCTGTGCTGTCCCCCAGGGCAGCAGGCTGGGCGCTGACCTTGTCGCTGTCCCTGTGCTGTCCCCCAGGGCAGCAGGCTCTGTGCTGACCTTGTCGCTGTCCCTGTCGCTGTCCCCCAGGGCAGCAGGCTGGGCGCTGACCTTGTCGCTGTCCCTGTGCTGTCCCCCAGGGCAGCAGGCTCTGTGCTGACCTTGTCCCTGTCCCTGTCGCTGTCCCCCAGGGCAGCAGGCTGGGCGCTGACCTTGTCGCTGTCCCTGTGCTGTCCCCCAGGGCAGCAGGCTGGGCGCTGACCTTGTCGCTGTCCCTGTGCTGTCCCCCAGGGCAGCAGGCTGGGCGCTGACCTTGTCCCTGTCCCTGTCGCTGTCCCCCAGGGCAGCAGGCTGGGCGCTGACCTTGTCGCTGTCCCTGTCGCTGTCCCCCAGGGCAGCAGGCTGGGCGCTGACCTTGTCGCTGTCCCTGTGCTGTCCCCCAGGGCAGCAGGCTGGGCGCTGACCTTGTCGCTGTCCCTGTGCTGTCCCCCAGGGCAGCAGGCTGGGCGCTGACCTTGTCCCTGTCCCTGTGCTGTCCCCCAGGGCAGCAGGATGGGGGTGGAGGCGGTGATGGCCCTGCTGGAGGGCACCCCGGACACCCCTGCCTGCGTGGTCAGCCTGTCCGGGAACCAGGCTGTGCGGCTGCCGCTGATGGAGTGTGTGCAGGTGGTGAGTGAGGGCAGGGCGGCTCCAGGACCCTCGGGACCACCCCTCGGGCTCCCAACCTTCTTGAGGGGTACAACACAACACCCCCCCAGCCCCCCAGGGCAGCACAAACCCCTCCCCCCCACACCACCCCAACCTCTGCTCCCCACAGACCAAGGATGTGACCACGGCGATGAACGAAGGACGCTTCGAAGATGCCCTGAGGCTGAGGGGCAGGTGAGGCTCTGCGCCCGGGCACCCCCACCCCGGGCACCCCCACCCCGGGCACCCCCACCCCGGGCACCCCCACCCCGGGGCTCCAGACCACCCCTCTGGGGATCTCCAGCCGCCACCCTACCCCTTCCTTCCTCCTCCTCTTCCTCCTCTCTGTAGGAGCTTCCAGAACAACTGGAACGTCTACAAGCTGCTGGCACACATCCGCCCGCCCTCCACCAAGGTATGGCAGCCTGGCACCCACCCACTGCCTGGTACCTACCTGCAGCCTGGCATCCACCCACTGCCTGGCACCTACCTGCAGCCTGGCACCCACCCACTGCCTGGCATCCACCTGCAGCCTGGCACCCACCTGCAGCCTGGCACCCACCCACTGCCTGGCATCCACCTGCAGCCTGGCACCCACCCACAGCCTGGCACCCACCCACTGCCTGGTACCTACCCTCTGCCTGGCACCCACCCTCAGCCAGGCACCCACCTGCAGCCTGGCACCCACCTGCAGCCTGGCACCCACCCACTGCCTGGTACCTACCCTCTGCCTGGCACCCACCCACTGCCTGGTACCTACCCTCTGCCTGGCATCCACCCGCAGCCTGGCACCCACCCACTGCCTGGTACCTACCTGCAGCCTGGCACCCACCTGCAGCCTGGCACCCACCCGCAGCCTGGTACCTACCCGCAACCTGGCACCTACCCTCTGCCTGGCACCCACATGCAGCCTGGCACCCACCCTCTGCCTGGCACCCACCCACTGCCTGCCATTCACCTGCAGCCTGGCACCTTCCCGCTGCCTGGTACCCACCCTCTGCCTGGCACCCACCCACTGCCTGGCACCCACCTGCAGCCAGGCACCTGCCTTCTGCCTGGTACCTACCCACAGCCTGGCATCCACCCTCTGCCTGGCACCCACCCCCAGCCTGGCACCCACCCCCAGCCTGGCACCCACCCACAGCCAGGCACCCACCCCCAGCCTGGCACCCACCCCCAGCCTGGCACCCACCCTCAGCCTGGCACCCACCCCCAGCCAGGCACCCACCCGCAGCCTGGCACCCACCCTCAGCCTGGCACCCACCCTCAGCCAGGCACCCACCCCCAGCCAGGCACCCACCCTCAGCCTGGCACCCACCCGCAGCCTGGCACCCACCCCCAGCCAGGCACCCACCCCCAGCCTGGCACCCACCCCCAGCCAGGCACCCACCCACCCCCAGCCTGGCACCCACCCACAGCCTGGCACCCACCCGCAGCCAGGCACCCACCCACAGCCAGGCACCCACCCACCCCCAGCCAGGCACCCACCCCCAGCCTGGCACCCACCCTCAGCCAGGCACCCACCTGCAGCCAGGCACCCACCCCCAGCCTGGCACCCACCCACAGCCTGGCACGCACCCTCAGCCAGGCACCCACCCTCAGCCTGGCACCCACCTGCAGTCAGGCACCCCCCTGAAGTTAGGCACCCACCCACTGCCTGGCACCCATCTGCAGCCTGGCACCCACCCACTGCCTGGCATCCATCTGCAGCCTGGCACCCACCCACTGCCTGGCACCCATCTGCAGCCTGGCACCCAGGCCCCCACCCTCTGCTGGGCACCCAGGCCCCCGCCCGCCGCCTGGCAGCGCCCCCAGGCCTGTCCCTTGGTGCCCGCAGAGTGGCCACACCCTGGCAGTGCTCAACGTGGGGGCTCCGGCCGCTGGCATGAACGCAGCTGTGAGGTCCACCGTGAGGATTGGCCTCATCCATGGGCACCGCATGCTGGCCGTGCACGACGGCTTCGAGGGGCTGGCCCTCGGCCAGGTGAGCTCCTGGGGGCGGGGCAGGAGGTGACCCCACCCCCACCCCCCACCCCCACCCCAATGCTTTAGCCACAGCTGCGTGGACGCAGGGGGCGTGGAGAAGGTCGTGGGTGGGATGGAGCGAGGCCAGAGGAGGCTGCGGAGGTGATGCAAGGGCTGGAGGAGCTCTGCTGCGGAGCCAGGCTGGGAGGGTTGGGGTCCTTCAGCCTTGGAGGGGAGGAGGATCCAGGGAGACCTCCTGGGAGCCTTGCAGGACTTCGAGCTGGGGAGGGGCAGCGGTGGCAGGGGGGACAATGGCTTTAAACCAGGCAGGAGGGAACAGCTCTTTACCCTGAGGGTGGTGAGACCCTGAGCCAGGGTGCCCAGAGGGGGGGGGTCAGGGCTGGGCTCCTCACTGGGCAGCAGCAGCAGCAGGGCAGGGATGCTGCCCCTGGGCTGGGCACTGGGGGGGCACAGCTGGCAGCCTGGGGGCAGCCTTGGGCTCCTCAGGGCCAGGAGGGCTGCAGCAGGGCCAGGGAAGGGCAAGGGAGCTGGGGAGGGGGCTGGGGGAGAGGGCTGGGGAGGAGCAGCTGAGGGAGCTGGGGGGGTTGAGGCTGGAGGAGAGGAGGCTGAGGGGAGACCTCCTGGCTCCCTGCAAGTGCCTGAGAGGAGCCTGGAGCCAGGGGGGGTTGGGCTCTGGGGCCAAGGGCCAGGAGCAGAGGAGATGGCCTCAGGCTGCCCCAGGGCAGGCTCAGCTTGGCCCTGAGGAGAAACTTCTGCCCTGGAAGGGTTCTGCAAGCCTGGCCCAGGCTGCCCAGGGAGGTGCTGGTGGTGTCCCCAGGCCTGGAGGGGTTCCCCAGCCCTGCAGCTGTGGTGCTGAGGGCCAGGGCTTGGCGGTGCCCTGGGACAGTGCTGGGGTGAGGCTTGGCCTGGATCATCTTCAAGGTCTCTTCCACCCCAAGTGGTTGTGCAGCTCTCTGCCCCCTCCCTGGGAGCCTTCCAGGTCAGGCTGTGTGGGGCTCTGAGCTGAGGCTGTCCCTCACTCCCCAGGGGGTTGGACCAGAGGACCTCTCAAGGTCTCTTCAGCACAACCCAGGCTGTGACAGGACATAGTCCAGCTGGAAGGGACCTCCAGCCAGCAGGTGATGAGTGCCAGCTGCTGGTGGAGCTCTCTAGGGCCAGAGGCAGTGGTGGTCATGGACCCACCGAGGAGGAACTGCTGCAGACCAACATCTGAGGCCAGCCCAGCCCTAAATGTCCAATCATAGAACCATGGAATTGGGTTGGGAAAAGACCTCCAAGCTCACCCAGTCCAGCCCTTGACCCAGCCCTGCCAGGGCACCACCAAGCCCTGGCCCTCAGCACCACATCTCCAGGGCTCTGAAACCCCTCCAGGGATGAGGACTCCAGCCCTGCCCCCAGCCAGACCTTTGCTTCACCACCCCAACCCCACCATGATTCACCTCCCTGTTGTCCCCCAGCCTGAGTGGCACCAGGATGCCCCCCAACGTGGTCATGGCAAGGCTGCTGCACCCCAAAAGCCTTCTCCTGCCCCTCTCTAACCTGCTGCTTCCCCCCCCAAGGTGGAAGAGATCAGCTGGGAGAAGGTCGGCAGCTGGATAGGGCTGGGAGGCTCCAAACTGGGGACAAAGAGGTGACTGCTCCTCCTTGAGGGGGGGGGAGGGGTTCCCCAAGTTGATCTGCATCCCGGGGGGACTCATCCAAGGAAGTTCTCCTCCTTCCCCAGGACTTTGCCCAAGAAATACTTCGAGGAGATCAGCAACAACATCAGC
>NW_026530713.1:0-37539 GCF_014839835.1 Dryobates pubescens
CTTCTCCCCTGGAGGTTTGCTTCTAGATCCAACCCTTGAGCTGCATTTCTTCTCCCCTGGAGGTTTGCTTCTAGACCCAACCCTTGAGTTGCATTTCTTCTGCCCTGGAGGTTTGCTTCCAGACCCAACCCTGGAGCTGCATTTCTTCTCCCCTGGAGGTTTGCTTCTAGATCCAACCCTTGAGTTGCATTTCTTCTCCACTGTGTTACTACAAACACAGAACTGTGTGGGTTGGAAGGGACCTTAGAGATCATCTAGTTCCAGCGCCCTGCCATGGGCAGCGACCCCTCCTGCCAGACCATCCAACCTGCCTTTGAACCCCTCTAGGGTGGAGCAACATCTTCCTGTGCCTCACCATCTTCATGGGGAAGAACTTCTCAATGTCCAGTCTCAGCAGAGCTGCTTCCCACTTGAAGCCATTACCCTCACCCTGTCACTCCATGCCTTTGTCAAAAGTCCCTTTCCAAGACATCTCCACTTGCTCCATGAATCACAGAATCACCAAGGTTGGAAGAGGCCTCAAAGATCATCGAGTCCAACCTGGCACCACAGACCTCATGACTAAACCATAGCACCAAGTGCCACATCCAATCCCTTCTTGAACACTTCCAGGGATGGTGACTCCACCACCTCCCTGGGCAGCACATCCCAATGGCAAACAACTCTCAGTGAAGAACTTTCTCCTCACCTCCAGCCTAAACTTCCCCTGGTGCAGCTTGAGACTGTGTCCTCTTGTTCTGGTGCTGGTTGCTTGAGAGAAGAGACCAACCCCCTCCTGGTTACAACCTCCCTTTAGGTAGTTGTAGACAGCAATAAGGTCTCCCCTGAACCTCCTCTTCTCCAGGCTAAACAATCCCAGCTCCCTCAGCCTCTCCTCACAGGGCTGTGCTCAAGGCCTCTCCCCAGCCTCATTGCCCTTCTCTGGACACCTTCAAGAGTCTCAATGTCCTTACACTGAAGGGCCCAGAACTGGACACAGGACTCAAGGTGTGGCCTAACCAATGCAGAGTCCAGGGGCACAATGACCTCCCTGCTCCTGCTGGCCACACTATTCCTGATGCAGGCCAGGCTGCCATTTGCCTTCTTGGCCACTTGGGCACACTGCTGGCTCATGTTCAGTCAGCTGTCAATCAGCACCCCCAGGTCCCTTTCTGTTTGGCAGCTCTGCAGCCACTCTGACCCCAGCCTATAGCTCTGCACGGGGTTGTTGTGGCCAAAGTGCAGCACCTGGCACTTGGACTTGCTGAATGTCATCTTGTTGGACACGTTGCCACAGAACATGAGGTGGAAAATGAAGGGATTGAGAGCCTGTGGGTTAAAATCAGAGGGCAGCCTAACAAATCTGACATCCTGGTTGGAGTCTGTTAGAGACCACCCAACCAGGATGAGGAGGCTGATGAATTATTCTACAAGCAACTGGAGGCTGTCTCAAGATCATCAGATCTTGTCCTCGTGGGGGACTTCAACCTGCCAGATATCTGCTGGGAACTCAATTCAGCAGAGAGAAGGCAGTCCAGGAGATTCCTGGAGCGAATGGAGGACTGCTTCCTGCTGCAGCTGTTAAGTGAGCCTAGCAGGGGCCAGGCTCTGCTTGACCTGCTGCTCTCCAATAGGGAAGGGCTGGTGGGAGATGTGACCGTGGGAGGCTGCCTAGGGTGCAGTGACCACGAGATAGTGAAGTTTTCAATCTGCAGGGAGATAGGGAGGAGTACCAACAGAACCTTCACCTTGGACTGCAGGAGGGCAAACTGCAGCCTCTTTAAGAAACTTATTTGCAAAGCTCCCTGGGTACCAACCCTCAGGAACCGAGGGGCCCAGGAGGGTTGGAGCTGCTTCAAACAGGAGCTCTTGAAGGCACAGGAACTGGCAGTGCCCATGTGCAGAAAGGTGAGCCCAGGGGAAGGCTCTGGGCCTGGATGAGCAAGCAGCTCCTGGAGGATTTAAGGGCTGTATCACCTCTGGAAGGAGGGGAAGGCTTCTCCAGGTGTGTTCAAGGAAGTGGTTAGATTATGTAGGAATAAAATGAGAGAGGCAAAGGCCCAGTGGGAACTGAAGCTGAACACCTCTGTGAGAGACAACAAAAAGCATTGTTACAAATATATCCACACTAAAAAGAAGGGCAAGAAGAACCTGCACTCCTTACTGGACCTGGAGGGGAACATGGTGACTGAAGACGAGGAAAAGGCTGAGGTCCTGAACGCCTTCTTTGCCTCAATGTTTAACAGCAAGGCAGCAGTTCAGGGCGAGTGGCCTCCTGAGCTGGGTGATGGGGTCAGGGAGCAGTGTGATGCCCTGGAAATCCATGAGGAATTAGTAGGGGACCTGCTGAGCCACTTGGACACCCATAAGTCCATGGGACCGGATGGGATCCATCCTAGGGTGCTGAAAGAGCTGGCAGATGAGCTGGCCAAGCCGCTCTCCATCATTGTCCTCCAGTCCTAGCTCACTGGAGAGGTCCCAGATGACTGGAAACTGGCCAAGGTGGTCCCCATCCACAAGAAGGGATGGATGGAGGAACCTGGAAACTCCAGGCCTGGCAGCCTGACCTCAGTGCCAGGGAAAGTGATGGAGCAGATTATCCTGGCAGCAATAACTGCGCACCTGAAGGATGGCCAAGGGCTCAGGTCCAGCCAGCATGGATTTAGGAAGGGCAGGTCCTGCCTCTCCAACCTGATCTCCTTCTATGATCAGGTGACCATCTGGTGGACGTGGGGAGGCCTGTGGATGTGGTCTACCTGAACTTCAGCAAGGCCTTTGACACCGTCCCCCACAGTAAACTGCTGGCTACGCTCTCAGCTCCTGGCTTGGACTGCAACACTCTGTGCTGGGTTAGGAACTGGCTGGAGGGCCGAGCCCAGAGAGTGGTGGTGAATGGTGCCACAGCCAGCTGGCAGCCAGGCACCAGTGGTGTGCCCCAGGGATCAGTGCTGGGCCCCATCCTCTTCAACATCTTCACTGATGATGTGGATGAGGGGGTTGAGTCAGTCATCAGCAAGTTTGCAGATGACACCAAGTTGGGAGCAGATGTTGGTCAGTTAGAGGACAGAAGGGCTCTGCAGAGGGACCTCGACCGACTGGACAGATGGGCAGAGTCCAATGGGATGGCATTTAACAAATCCAAGTGCCAGGGGTTGCACTTTGGCCATGGCAACCCCATGCAGAGCTACAGGCTGGGGGCAGAGTGGCTGGAGAGCTGCCAAACAGAGAGGGACCTGGGAGTGCTGATTGACAGCTGACTGAACATGAGCCAGCAGTGTGCTCAGGTGGCCAAGAAGGCCAATGGCATCCTGGCCTATATTAGGAATAGTGTGGCCAGCAGGAGCAGGGAGGTCATTGTGCCCCTGGACTCTGCATTGGTTAGGCCACACCTTGAGTCCTGTGTCCAGTTCTGGGCCCCTCAGTTTAAGAAGAACATCGAGACACTTGAAGGTGTCCAGAGAAGGGCAACAAGGCTGGGGAGAGGCCTTGAGCACAGCCCTGTGAGGAGAGGCTGAGGGAGCTGGGATTGTTTAGCCTGGAGAAGAGGAGGTTCAGGGCTGACCTCACAGTATCACAGTAACTAAGGTTGGAAGAGACCCCAAGGATCATCAAGTCCAACCTGTCCCAACAGACCTCACAGCTAGACCATGGCACCAAGTGCCACGTCCAATCTCCCCTTGAACACCTCCAGGGACGGCGACTCCACCACCTCCCCGGGCAGCACATTCCAATGACGAACGACTCGCTCAGTGAAGAACTTTCTCCTCACCTCGAGTCTAAACCTCCCCTGGCACAGCTTGAGACTGTGTCCCCTGTGTCCCTCATTGCAAGGGGACACAGTCTCAAGCTGTGGATGTGGCACTTGGTGCCATGGTCTAGTCATGAGGTCTGTGGTGACAGGTTGGACTCGATGATCTTTGAGGTCTCTTCCAACCTTAGTGATGCTGTGACTCTGCCCATCTGTCCAGTGGGTCGAGGTCCCTCTGCAGAGCCCTTCTGTCCTCTAACAGATCAACCTCTGCTCCCAGCTTGGTGTCATCTGCAAACTTGCCGATGACCGACTCAATCCCCTCATCCAGATCATCAGTGAAGATATGAAAGAGGATGGGGCCCAGCACTGATCCCTGGGGGCCTGGCTGGGTCCTGTGTGGTTGTATTTGCCACATCCTGAGGTTTGTCTTGATTATCAAAACAAATTCAATTCTGCACTGGAATTTTTCCCTCTGATGCTGCCCTGGAGCGCTCCAAAAGGATTTAGAGGCTCATGCATCAAGCCTGGAGCAGGCAAAATTGTCTTTAAATGGGATTTCCAACTGAAAATCCTCAAGCCCAATGGGAGCTGCTTTAATTTTTCTTTCAGAAGAGGAAGGTTGGGGTCTGGTGATTGGCATTTGGTGGTTTCAGTAGTTAAGTAACACTCGGGGACGGTAATTGTGAAGGTGGCTTGTGGCAGCGATTCCAATCAAGGTATTAACGGCACCACGCAGGGCTGCTGCTCACATCCTGAGGAGAAACCTTCTTGGAATTGTGGCAAAAAGGGTTAATTCAGTCCTGGTGATCCAAAGATGCTTGCCTGAGGACTGCTGAGAGGCCTGAGGGCTGCTGAGGAACCTGGGGCTGTTTAGCCTGGAGAAGAGCAGCCTGAGAGGGGATCTTCTCAATGCTTAGCAACAGCTACAGGACCTGGGGGGGGGGGGGTCAAGAGGATAGGGCCAAACTCTTCACTGGTTTCCAGTGACAGGACAAGGGTCAGTGGGCACAAACTAGAACCCAGGAGGGTCCATGAGGAGAAACTTCTTTGTTCTGAGGGTGTTGGAGCCCTGGAGCAGGCTGCCCAGACAGGCTGTGGAGTCTCTGTCTCTGGAGAGCTTCCAACACCCCCCCTCCCCCCCATGGCCATTGTGCTCCTGGGCAAGCTGCTGTGGGTGCCCTGCTTTAACCAATCCAACACCGCCCAAGCAACTAACCCACGGCACCAAGCACCCTGTCAAGTCTTCTCCTGAACACCTCCAGTGATGGCGACTCCACCACCTCCCCAGGCAGCCCATTCCCATGGGCAATCACTCTTTCTGTATAGAACTTTTTTCTAACATCCAGCCTGTATCTCCCCTGGCGCAGCCTGAGACTGTGTCCTCTTGTTCTGGTACTGCTTGCCTGGGAGAAGAGACCAACATCCGTCTGTCTACAACCTCCCTTCAGGTAGTTGTAGAGAGTAATAAGGTCACCCCTCAGTCTCCTCTTCTCCAGGCTAAGCAACCCCAGCTCCCTCAGCCTCTCCTCATAGGGCTTATGTTCCAAACCCCTCACCAACTTTGTTGCTCTTCTCTGGACTCGTTCCAGCAAGTCAACCTCCTTCCTAAACTGAGGGGCCCAGAACTGGACACAGTACTCGAGGTGAGGCCTAACCAGTGCAGTGTACAGGGGCAGAATGACCTCCCTGCTCCTGCTGGCCACACTGTTCCTGATGCAGGCCAGGATGCCATTGGCCCTCTTAGCTGCCTGGGCACACTGCAGGCTCATGTTCAGTCTACCGTCGACCAGCACCCCCAGGTCCCTCTCTACCTGGCTGCTCTCCAGCCACTCTGACCCCAGCCTGTAGCTCTGCATGGGGTTGCTGTGGCCAATGTGCAGCCCCTGGCACTTGGATGTGTTCAATCTCATGCCGTTGGACTCTGCCCATCTGCCCAGCCTGTCGAGGTCCCTCTGCAGAGCCTCTCTGCCCTCCAGCAGATCAACTCCTGCCCCCAGCTTGGTGTCGTCAGCAAATTTACTGATGATGGACTCGATGCCCTCGTCCAGATCATCAATAAAGATGTTAAAGAGCAAGGGGCCCAGTACTGATCCCTGGGGCACACCACTGGTGACTGGCTGCCAGCTGGATGTGGCACCATTCACTACCACTCTCTGGGCTCGGCCCTCCAGCCAGTTCCTAACCCAGCAGAGGGGTTGGACTGGGTGATCTCCAGAGGTCCCTTCCAACCCCCACCACGCTGGATTTGTGTGACAGATGAAGTAAAACCCTTATGGATGCCAGCAGAGGTATTCCAGAGAGGGCTGCCATAGCTGTGTATGTCAGGAGATCAAGGTCTCCAGATCCTGGCAGGGTTGGTTTGACTGGAGAGATTTTTTTTTCCCTCAAAGCTTTGTTTGTTTGTTTTTTTAAAGTCTATATTTGGAAGAAAATATTTTGTAGTTTATGGAACTTACCTCTGCTTGTTGAAAAACCCAGAAAGTGCAGCAGCAGGGTGTTAAAAATAGAATAACCTTCAGCACGGGAGCCAACGCTGCCTGCATAGCAATGGAGTCAGCAGCCACAGATGAAGGATGGGCAGGGTGGTCTTCATCACTCTCTGCTTGGCCACACCTCAAGACTTGGGCTCTTCTTTGTCCTCCAAGAAGGACACTGAGGGGCAGCAAAGCTGGTGAAGAGTCTGGATGGAGCACAGGTCTGGTGAGGAGCAGCCAAGGCCAATTCTCTGTTCCTGACACTTCTTCCCTGGGAGAAGAGGCTGACCCCAGCTGACTCCAACCTCCTTGCAGGGAGCTGTAGAGAGCCAGAAGGTCTCCCCTCAACCTCCTTTTCTCCAGGCTGAACAACCCCAGGTCACAGAATGGCTCAGGTTGGAAGAGACCTCAGTGATCATCTCCTTTAACCTCCCCACCATGCCCAGGGACACCTTTCAGCTAGACTCAGCTGCTCAAGGTCTTGTCCAGCCTGGTCTTCAACACCTCCAGAAAGAAGGCAGCCACAGTCTCCTTGGGCAGCCTGTGCTGGAGTCTCACCAGCATTGTACTGAAGAACTTTTCCTCAGCTCCACTCTAACCCTGCTCTGCCTCAGCTTCAAACCATTCCCCCTTGTCCTGTCTCCAGACACCCCCAGGAAAAGTCTCTCTGCAGCCTTCCTGCAGGATCCCTTCAGGTACTGGCAGGCAGCTTTAAGGTCCCCCTGGAGCCTTCTCCTCTCCAGGCTGAACACCCCCCAGCCCCCTCAGCCTGTGTTTGCAGCAGAGCTGCTCCAGCCCTTGGATCTCCTTTGTGGGCATTTTTAATCCCTTCTCCTGGAGTTCTTTTGGAGACATCCCTTGAATTTTGGTTCTTCAAGGGTGGGCTACTGAAGGGCTGCTGCCCTCCTCAAGGTTCCTCCTTCACCAGGTGTCCATTCTCCCTGCTTTGCATAACCTGCTACTCCAAACTATTACACAAATTACTTAAGCTGCAGCTATTAGACTAAAAATCCGAGATGATCCCAGCTCTGATGATAAAAGAGGGAAGAAAATATCTCAGGGGCATGAAAAGGAAGCTTCACTACCCCATTCTCCACCACTCCTTCAGCTAATGCCCGTAATTAAGTAAAAGAGGGGAAAGTCTTTTTGCTCTGCGTTCCTCTCTCTCTCTCCCCCATTAAACTATTTTGTTAATCAAGCCTCTTTCAAAGTGGAACCACAACAAACAGGCTCCTCCAGGAAGCACGGGGCCCATTACTAGTCCTTGAGTTAAGGATCTTCGCTCCTGGCTCCTCAGCTGCAAAGCAGCAGAAGACCTTTGGAGGTCGAGCTGGGGGAGATGCTTATGTAAGCTTGGTCCTCCTTCATTCCAGATGGTGAATGCTGGGGGTGGGGGGAGGAAAGCCAAGCAGCTCTCAACATGGGATTGTAGAGTCTCTGAGTCCTTCAGGTTGGAAGAGACCTTTCAGATCATCCACTACACCCCTTTGCCCAGCACTGCCAGCTCACCACTAGACCATGGCCCTCAGCACCAGAGAAGGGATTCTGCTCTTGCGAGACCCCCACCTCGAATTCTGTGTCCCCAACATAAGGAGGACACAGAGCTGCTGGAGAGAGTCCAGAGGAGGCCACAAAGATGATCCCAGGGCTGGAGCAGCTCTGCTGTGAGGACAGGCTGAGGGAGCTGGGGGAGCCTCTGCTGAATTCCCTCCAGCAGCTCCTTACACCATGGAGGAGGGTGCAGAGTCCTGCTGGCCGAGCACGGCCAACAACCCCTTGCAGCCAGTGCTGTCTGCTGCCAGATTTAGCACCGCGCTGGCCAAGAGGGACCTTCTGCCTCAGGGTGGGGTGAGGGGCTCTGCTTCCTGCTTGATGGTGGCCCCAAACCCTCTCAGATCTTTGCTGGCAGCTGTGGAACGTAAAGGCAATGAAAACTAGGGCAGGCATCACGAGTCCACAGCCTGTCTCTTGTGAGCTGCTCCTCCGAAGCCGCTCTGAGGCACAGCGTGGGGCTGTGTGAGCAGAATCTTGATTTCCCTGGGTTGGGTCTTACAAAGCCTTTGATGGTCTTGGTCTAGTCTGGGAGGAGCCTGGACTGACAGCCTGCATCTTAATCCTGCTTGACAGCAGAGCCAAAAGAAATGGAAGTGGCCAAACCTGTGCAGAGCTCCTGTCAACAGACAGAAAAACCCCAAACTCCCTCTTTTTCTTCCCCCTTTCTTTTTTTCCCTTCCTTTTTTTTTTGTTTTGGTGCTGGTTTGTGTTGTTTCTGCAAAACCTGAACTTTCTGGAGGGGCAATGTGAGCATCCCCAACCTCCTTCCTGTTGCACCCACTGGCTTTCCTGGAGCAGCCTTCTGGGTTTTGGTGGTTCCTCTCTAACTTCTCCAGGTGCAGAAGCAGCCCAGACAGATGCTGGCTGCCAAAGGCAGATGCCCTCCTTGCTCCTTCCTGACCTCCCTTGGCCCTCACCAACTGCAATGTATGGCCAAGTGGGGTGACTTGAGAGCATCCTTCAGGCATGCCAGGAGCTTGGGGGTGGTGGGGGTTGTCTGAAGGCCCTGTGGCAGGGAAAGGCTGCTCAGCAGCGCTCTGCTGCAACCACCCAAGCACAAGAAGTTGTCTCCTGCCTTCCACTGCGCCAGTTGCCACTTGGGTTATGGAGTGGGGGAGTGGGACTCTTCCAGCTGCCTGCACCCCACTGGGAAGTGAGGACTCAGCTTTGGAAGAAGTTCTTGTCTCTCTTTTTCAAATTATTCTGTGTCCTGGAGGAGATCCTGCTTGTGGTGGCAGCTGGCACTCAGAAAGGTCCTCTTCTGCTGCTGCTGCCTCCTTGGATCCAGCTCTGCACTTCCTGACCCCAAGCTCTCCCTTCTGGAGGATCTTGGGCAACTTCCAGAAGTAGCTCCCCTGCTTTGGACTGATTTGGTTTGGATGTGTGGATCCTTCACTGGGTGAAACACTGGCCCAGACAGTGGTGGGCAATGGTGTTGACTCCAGCTGGTGGCCAGCCACAAGTGGTGTTCCCCCAGGGCTCAGCACTGGCACCAGTTCTGAGGGTGCTGGAGCCCTGGACCAGGCTGCCCAGAGAGGTTTTGGAATCTGCTTCTCTGGAGAGATTCCAAAGCCACCTGGCCACTGTGATCCTGGGCAAGCTGCTGGGACCCTGCTTTAGCAGGGGGATTGGGCTGGATGATCTCCAAAGGTCCCTTCCCACCCCACCATTCTCTGCTGCTTTTTTCTCCTCTTGCAGTCCCAGGAAGGAAAGAACACCACAGGTGGTGGTGGGGGAAGAGTAGATCTGTGCTGGGGGTTTGTAGCTCTTCTGGAGCTCTGGCAGCATGGTGAGGAGATGTCAGCACAAAGGAGGCTTTGCTGTCCTTTTGTCTTGTT
The DNA here is from genome assembly GCF_014839835.1 of Dryobates pubescens. Lineage (NCBI taxonomy): Eukaryota > Metazoa > Chordata > Aves > Piciformes > Picidae > Dryobates > Dryobates pubescens. The sequence continues at coordinate 9,597 of NW_026530713.1, forward strand.
TGTTATTTCATCTTCAGGTCTGCTGGTGGGAAGGATGTCACAGCCATGCTGTGCCAAGAGATGAGAGGCCCCTCTCCAGCAGGATTTAAGGTCTCAAATCCTCCTTTCAATCCTAACCAGTCACCACCACCTTCTATCATTTCTTTCTCCCAGCTGGAGGGCCATGGTTTATTCAAGAGAAGGAACAAATTGCATCTCCTTGTCAAGTCACCTGCCAGGAGAAAGAGGCAGAAGAAAGGAGTCCAGCAGTGCTGGGCTGTAGATCTTTGTTAATTGAAATATCCTTCAAGTCCTTTATCCCTTCCCCATCACCTCCACCTCCCCCAGCCCCAGCTCCAAATGCATGTCCTGCCCTGGACCAGGCTGCCCAGGGAGGTATCATGTGGACAGGGCACTTCAGGGCATGGTTTAATGGCCACGGTGGTGCTGAGCTGGTGATCTTCAGGATCTTTTCCACCTGAAATGATGCTGTGCTCATGTCCATTCAGGATGGGTTTGGGGTAGGGTATTTTTGTTGGTGGTTTGTTTTTTTTTTTCCCCAAGAGATCTAAAAAGTGCAAAAAGATGAAAAGATCTCCTCAGAAAATACCCAGATGGGAGGAAAGTGTCCAGGAGCAGATGGGGCTCTGCTAGCATGGCAGCTTCTGGAGCTCCACAGGTTCCACCAACGGAGTCCTGTCATGGAGAAGCTTTCTGGGAGGTCACCCATCACAGGGGGTTGTTTTCAGGGTGGAAAGTCCTTTTCTCTGCAAAGGCAAGGCAGGGATGTGCTCACCACGCGGAGCAGCCGTGGCCCTGAGCTTCCTCTGCTCCAACACTTGCTGCCTCCTCTCGTCACATGAGTCATCTGCTCCCTGCCAGCCTCAGACAAGCTCCAGGGACAATTTTCCTTGGCAAGGAAAGGATTTTTCCCTGTTTGTGGAGGCAGGAGCCAGGGAGGAAAGCTGTCTGAAGTGGTTTGTTGCAGGGCAGTGGGGCTCAGCTGCTGAACAGATGCAGATGAGGTGACCGGAAGCAAGGAGAAAGAGAAAACAAGGCGCATGAAGAGCTCTGTGGAGGGACTCCACAAAGTCATGGCTTGGCTTGGAAGGGACTTTTCAAGGTCACCCACAGTCAGCAGGAACACCTTCAACTAGAGCAGGATACTCAGAACCCCCAAACAACCTGACCTGGAATGGTGCCAGGGGTGGGGTTTGGTCTTCCTGCTTCAAGCATTCTGGCCAAAGCCACAGGGTTGGTGGCAAGGCTGACAAGAAGTCCATCACCACCTCTTCTCCCTGCAGGTGTAACTGACAGCAGGGAGCTTGTGGGGCTCTGCTGGGTGCCTGGAGCTGCTTTAGAAGTTGGGACACACTGGCAGTGTTTAAGGCCAGGCTGGATGAGGTTCTGAGCAACTTGATCTGGTGGGAGGTGTCCCTGCCCATGTCTGGGCGGTTGGAGATAAAGGCTCTTGAAGGTCCCTTCCAACTCAAGCCACTCCCTAGGGTTGGAAGAGCCCTTTAAGATCACTCAGTCCAACCATTCTCTAACTGGACCTAAACCAGGTCCCTCAGCACATCCCCACCAGCTTGACCATCTCTAGGGTTGTGCTCATAGCAAAGACAACCAAGTCCTCCAAGGCCACCTCTGCATGGGATTCATGGAGAAGGCTTCTGCTGCTTTGGCTTCTGGTGCTGGGCTCGTTAAAGGGACTTGAGTGACAGAAAGTTTGACTGTGTGGGGCTGGGGCTGGGTTATTTTTAGTGCAAAGCAGGAATTGTCTGCTTGTCTTTGAGCAAGAGAAGAAAGCTGTCTGGGTTTGTCTGTGGCAGATGCTGAGCTCTGTGACAAACAGGAGGCAAACCAAGGAGGACTTCTTCACGCCGCACGGCGAGCCCAGCAGCTTGTCTCTGTCGAGCTGCAGCCAGGAGAATCTTTATTGCTATTATCTTTCTCTACCCCATCCTGAACTTCTCCCCAGCCATCTGTCTGTGGCTGCTTGTCAAGGCTCTCACTGTGGTGGGGCATGGTTGGTGATGAGGAGAGAGAATTAATGGCCTCCTAAAAGACCTGAGGGTCCTTCTCTGTGCTTGACCACTCACTTGTGCTGCTTATCTACAGTGGTTCTCGTCCTTTAATTGGCACCTCAGGGGGAACTGGGAGATGCAGCAAGCCCAAGCTGGCATTTTTTCCCTCCCAGCTCAAGCAGAGCAGCCTGTGCCAAGCCCATCCCACACCAGAGCAAGGCCAGGCTCCTGAAGGTCTCCTGGAGCTGCCCCAGTCTGGAGCGGTGCCTCCTGCCTCGCTGGCACAGCCCTCACGAGCAGGCAGCCTCCTGCCCTGCCTGCACTCAGTCAAGGACCCTCCAAAGCCAAGTGGCAGATGGCAACTCCTCCATGCCAGAAAGTGAGATTTGTGACTTCACACCATGGAACAGTTGGCCCAGAAGGAGCCTGGCTCAAAGTTCTTTGGGTTTCAGTTATTTATTGTCGGCTGCATCCTGCACTGAAATCAACACAGCAGCAGCACAGCGCCAAGGGCAAGCCCCACTTGGGCTCTGGGGTACTGGAGAGCTCATCCCCTCATCACTGCTTTGGGGCACTTGGACCAGTTTATCCCCACTGGAAATTCTGCTTCTCCTCCAGCTGATCCCCAGTGGAAATTTGGGGGCTTCTCTGGTTTATCTCCACTGGAAAGTTGGGGTTTTCTCCTGGGCTGCTCTGAGCAACATCAGCCTCTGACTCACTCTGTACCGAGCAGCATCAAGCTGGAATGTTTGGGGAGGCATAAAAAATGGGGATGCTAAACAAAGCTTCTCCCTCTCCACCATCCCAGGAGGTGCAGCTGGGGATGGAGCTTCCCTGACCTACTTTTCCCCTCCACTTGCAGATCATCACCGGAGCCACATCTGCCGCAGCAGCAGCAGCAGCGCTCGTGGGTGCCTGGATGTGGTGCTAGAAATGGAACTAAAAAGGCAGCTCAGCTTCTGCTGCCCGGTGCTGAACAAGGGGCTGGGCTCTGGGCTTGGCCCCTTCAGCCTAGTTTTAAGCCACTTTCTCTCTTGTTGCTCGTTTCCCACCCATTTTCAGTGAGAAGAAAAAGCAATGGGTCAGAGCAGCAGGAGCAGCCTGCACCTTCCCCTCCCCATTGAACACCCCCAGAGCAAAGCAGAGCAAGACAGAGGAGGAGCTTCTCCAGGCTGAAGAACCCAAACTCTCTCAGCCTGGCCTCACACCACCTTTCTGGCCTCCTCTGGCCCCCCTGAGTCAGAGGAGTCCCAGCTGGGGACTCCAGAGCTGGCCCCAGCACTGCAGTGGGGCTCTCAGCAGAGCAGAGGGGGCAGCATCCCCTCCCTGGACCTGTTGGCCAAATCTTCCTCATCAAAAGCCCTTCCTCATCTGGAATGCCCTTGGTGCCAACATCTGCTCCAGTTGGTGACCTCTGGCCACCAAGATACAAGTGACTCAGAAAGCCAAGGTCAACATCTGCTGGGCTCTCTCCCCCACCCTGCTCTGGCCACATCTGAGTTTGGCTGAAGCAGGCTTGGGAGGAATGTCCAGAGCTTTGATGAGGAGCTGGGGATGGATTCTGCTGCCTGGATCTGGATTTTTTTTTTCCCCTCCTGTTCTTCAGCTTTGTCAAAAGGTTTCCCCCAAGCTACTGAGCAGGATGAACTCTTCCAGAGAGCAGAATAAACCCAAGCCCCCGGCAGGGGAGGTGGGAAGTGAAGCACTACCTTGGTCACCTGGTGGCCAGCTGGGATGCTCTGAGGCGATGTTTGCCAGCTGCAGAGCCTCCTCTCCGCCTTCCCACCGCAGCAAGGCTGCAGCACCCCCCTGGGACAGGCAGAGGGGGAGGAGGGCTCAGTGTTTGTCGGCTGCGCCGGGCTCTGGCGCTCTCCAGGGCCGGCAGCGCTAACCCCAAACTCATTGGGATGCGCCAGGCGCCTCCCGGCCCCAGCTCCTCTCTCTTTGATCTCCCAGCAATTAATTTTGTCCTTCAGCAGCTCATCCTCCCAGCTGAGCTTCTTCCAAGTGGGCTAAAGAGATGTCCTCTCCTCACCCCCACCCCCCCCCTTGTTCTCCTGGCCAGCTCTGGCTGCTGTCCCCACTGCCACCATGCCCCAGCAGCGCGGGTGGGGTGCGGAGGGACCTCTGGCGATCTCCCAGTCCAAGCCCCTGCTCCAGCAGGGCAGCCACAGCAGCTTGCCCAGGAAGTAGGATCTGGAAAGTCTCCAGAGAAGGAGACTCCACAACTTCTCTGCTCCAGGGCTCCAGCACCTTCAAAGCCAACAAGTTCCTGCTCATGGAACCTTCCGAGTTATAGTCTGTGCCCCTTGGCCCTTGTCCTGTCTCTGAGCACCTCTGAAAGGATTCATGGATCCATAGCCCAGGACAATCAGGGGGCACCAAGGGATGCTTAGGGTCACTCTGGGTCAGCTGGGGGCTTTGTGAGATTTGTGGTGTCCTGGTGGGCCCTGCCCTGATGCTCTTCCCAAGGGATCCAGGAAGCAAGAGGAGAAGAGGCCAGGATGTGTCCAGGGCAGAAGTGCCCCACACTGGCTGTGCAGCATCAGGCAGGAGATGTTCCCCAGGCCCTGGAGATGTGCCCAGGCACCCTGACAAAACATCCCTGAGATTCTGGAGATGTCCTGAAGACTCCAGAGGCATCCCCAAGGTACTCACAAACACCCCCAAGATTCCCCCCCCCCAAAATGTCCCAAAGACTCTGGAGACATCCTCAAGGCCCCAGAGTTGTCCTCAAGATCCCTCTAAACGTCCCTGAGCCCTCAGAGATGTCCCTGAGCTCCCTTCAAATGTCCTCAAGACCCTGAAGATGCCTCAGAGACATCCCTGAGGCTCCACACCCCTACATGACCTTCAGTGATGAGCTGCAGGAGCCACCAGAACCCTCAAACCACCACATTCCTTTTGAGAGCCAGCTGGATTGACCCCAAAACTAACAGAGGTAGCAACGTAGCTGAGGTGCTGCTTCCCCCCATTTCTGGGGTCCCTTGGTCCTCCAAGGCTTGGAGGAGGATCCTGGTGGCACCGTGTCACTGGTGCTGCTTCTTGTGCCGGAGGATCTGGGTGGGGGTGAAGCTGAAGTGCTGCTGGCAGATGTCACAGTGGTAGGACCTGTGCAGAGAGCTGGCCTGGGAAGAGCTGGCTTGGGAAGAGCTTCCAGCTGCTTCTTCTGGAGGGGCTGTGGGAAAAGATGGGGGAAAAAAAAAATCAGATACAGAAGGAGAACAAAGCCAGCAAAGACCCTTCCCCCCCCCCCCAGACTGTGCCACCTTGGTGAGATCTGGAGGGGTTGCTCCTTCCTCCTTGGTCCCAGATGCCACCTGGGCTCCACCCATGGAAATCCAGGAGGGCTCTGGGGTGTGCTCCACATTTTTTCTCGGGAGGGGACACTCACCCTCGGGGGGCTGGCAGGAGCTCTCATGGCAGACACGCTCCAGGGGGGTGAAGGGCATGTGGAGACCACAGTGGGGACAGGTCCAGAAGGTCCTCAGGCAGTCGCTGTAGAGGTCCAAGTCCACCTGCAGGGTACAAAGAGGACATTGGGCCTACCCTAGCGGGGGTGACAGGAGCAGCAGGGAGGGTGGGGGGAGAGAGAGAGACACTCACAGCCAAGCAGTTGTAGGTGAGGAAGTCAGTGACCTTATGGCCTCCTTTCACCTCGTCAGGCTTCATCTCCATGCCCTGGAAGAGTCCTGGGAGATGAGGAGCAGCAGCCACCGTCTGGGGACCGACGTAGAGGTTCTGCTTCTCCAGCGCAGTCAGCTGGCGCAGGCGGTGCGGCACCTGCCAGAGGACACGGGGACGTCGAGGAGGCCCCACAGATCCACTCAACCTCCCCCCTCAGGCTTCAAGGCAGAGGTGGTGCCACCATCACCCAATGGTGCCTTCAAACCGCGGCCCTGGCCGCCTCACCTTCACCTGCAGGAACTCCAGCAGCCCCCGGGTGAGCGAGGAGACGTCTCGGGAGCTTGGCTGATGGCCCAGGTCCTCCCCTTGGCCTGCCAGGAGCTGCTGGAGGAGCTGCTCCCAAGTGCAGCGAAGCTGCAGGGTAGTGGAGAGCAGGCGAAGGGCAGAGTCGGGGTCAGGGATGGTCAGCTCCAGCCAACCATCCGCCACCAGCCGGCTGCAGTCCGCGCTGGTGTCCAGCGAGCGGGAGAAGAGCAGGAGGACCTGGAGGAGGCAAACACAACCACTTTGGGGTGATGAAGACTCCTGGAGGGTGTGGAAAGGATGAGGAGGGGAGTGAAGAGCTCACCTGGAGGGCCGGTACCCGGATACAGTTCACCAAGTAGGGCTTGGTGGTCTCCAGCAGCGAGACGAAGGCCAGGAGCTGGTGGTCGGGGCTCAGCCCCTCTGTGAGGTCTGCAGGAGATAGAAGTGTCCCAGGCAGGGACCTACCAAACCCCTCCAAGGCTGGAGGAATTTCTACCCAGGGAGAAGCAGACCCAGCTCCTGCAGGCCTCGGGGGGGCGTCTCACCTTTGCTCCCAGCACGCTCAGGTCCCTCCTTGGCGTGGAGCAGCTCCGGGTTGGCAGCAAAGACCGAGGTGGGATGAAGAACGACCCCTGGCTTAGTCCTGGTGTGGAAGATCTGCAGGCAGAGCGAGCCCAGCGTTGGGGTGCTGCTGAGGACAACCCCCCAGGGCGCGGGGACAAGCTCAGGAGGGGGCAAGGACCTGGTCGGAGTCCTTGCGGCCGCTGTTAAGCTGGTCGGGCACCGCCAGCTGCGGGTACAGCCCCCGGCACAGCAGCAGCTTGAGCAGGGCCAGCTGGGCCTGGGAGAGGCTGGAGCTGGAGACGGCCTGCAGCTCCTCCACGTCGTGACGCAGCTGGAACTTGAGGTCCTGGGGACAGCGAGGGGGAGATAAAGAGCACGGCCAGGGCACGGCCAGGGTATGGCAAGGGCACGGCCAGGGCACGGCCAGGGTACGGCAAGGGCACAGCCAGGGCATGGCCAAGACACAACAAGGGCACGGCCAGGGCACAACAAGGGCACGGCCAGGGCACGGCCAGGGTATGGCAAGGGCACGGCCAGCGTACGGCCAGGGCACAACAAGGGCACGGCCAGGGCACAACAAGGGCATGGCCAAGACACAACAAGGGCACGGCCAGGGCACAACAAGGGCACGGCCAGGGCACGGCCAGGGCATGGCCAAGACACAACAAGGGCACGGCCAGGGCACAACAAGGGCACGGCCAGGGCACGGCCAGGGCATGGCCAAGACACAACAAGGGCACGGCCAGGGCACAACAAGGGCACGGCCAGGGCACGGCCAGGGCACGGCCAAGACACAACAAGGGCACGGCCAGGGCACAACAAGGGCACGGCCAGGGCACGGCCAGGGCACGGCCAGGGTATGGCAAGGGCACGGCCAGCGTACGGCCAGGGCACAACAAGGGCACGGCCAGGGGACAACAAGGGCATGGCCAAGACACAACAAGGGCACGGCCAGGGCACAACAAGGGCACGGCCAGGGCATGGCCAGGGCATGGCCAAGACACAACAAGGGCACGGCCAGGGCATGGCCAAGACACAACAAGGGCACGGCCAGGGCACAACAAGGGCACGGCCAGGGCACGGCCAGGGCACGGCCAAGACACAACAAGGGCACAGCCAAGACACAACAAGGGCAAGGCCAGGGCACGGCCAGGGCACAACAAGGGCACGGCCAGGGCACAACAAGGGCACGGCCAGGGCACAACAAGGGCATGGGCAAGGGCACGGCCAGGGCACGGCCAAGACAGAACAAGGGCACGGCCAGGGCACAACAAGGGCACAGCCAAGACACAACAAGGGCACAGCCAGGGCACAGCCAAGACACAACAGGGCACGGCCAGGGCACAGCAAGGGCACGGCCAGGGCACAACAAGGGCACAGCCAAGACACAACAAGGGCACAGCCAGGGCACAGCCAGGGCACAGCCAAGACAGAACAAGGGCACGGCCAGGGCACAACAAGGGCACAGCCAGGGCACGGCCAGGGCACAGCCAAGACACAACAAGGGCACAGCCAGGGCACAGCAAGGGCATGGCCAGGGCATGGTCAAGACACAACAAGGGCACGGCCAGGGCACGGCCAAGACACGACAAGAGCACGGCGAGGGCACGGCCAGGGCACAGCCAGGGCACGGCCAGGGCACGGCCAGGGCACGGCAAGGGCATGGGCAAGGGCACGGCCAGGGCAAGAGCACATCCACGGCATAGGAAGGGCACGGTAAGGCACAGGCAAGGGCACAGCCAGGGCACGGTCAGGGCACAGCCAGGGCACGGTCAGGGCACAGCCAGGGCACAACAAGGCCACAGCCAGGGCATGGCTGGCCAGAGGTTGCTTCCAGAAGAGGGCACAGCCATGCTGCTCACCTGGATGTCCACACCACGCTGCCCCTTCCCCTGAGAGCCTCCCTTCTCCTGCTCCTGCTCCTCCCCGGAGGAGGCATCGCCGTCACCATCCTGCAGCCGCAGCACCTTGGGCCTCCTGCCCTGCTCCTCAGCGTGGCGGCGCCAGAGCCGCTGCAGCTCGCGGCGCTCCCGGTGCCGGCTCTGCCGGCTGTAGCTGTCCCTGGGCTGCTTGGAGCCTTTCTCTAGCAGGTGGTGGTCCTGGAGAAGCTCCTGGAGATGGGTGGCAGAGATGGTTTGGTCCACCCCCATATGCCCCACCCTCCCCCCCCCTCATCTCCTTCTGGGGTGTGAGGATGGACCTCAGGAGATGGGGAAGGTGGGGGTGGACCTCAACCCTCCCCACACAAAGGTCCCACCCTAGGGTGTGTCCACGTCCTGTCCCCGTCCTGTCCCCACCTGGAACTGGCGCCGGAGGTTGGTGGCCTCGTAGAGCCGATGCTCCTCCAGCCCGCGGCGCCGGCACCACTTCCGCGAGCTGCTGCTCCGCTGCGACTTCACCTGCGCCGGGGGGGGTGGGGGGGGACCTGCTCAACCTCCAGCTGGGGCAAGTTCTCTTTCCCACTCCTCCAGGAACCCCTAGGGAAACATCCAGCCCCCCCCCAGCAGCTTGCCCAGGATCCCAGTGCCCACGCTGGGCTTGGAAGCTCTCCAGAAGAGGAGACTCCCACGGCCCCTCTGGGCAGCCTGCTCCAGGGCTCTGCAACCTCAGTCTCAACCTCAAGATTCTTCTCCTCGTGCTCAGGTGGAGCCTCCTGAGGAACTCATGCAGGTCCCTGATGTAGGGCTTGTAGGAGGAGGCTGGACCCAGCCATGACCTCTTGGGGAACACCACAAGCTCCAACTAGACCCTGCCCTGTCGATCACAACCCCTTGAGCTGCGTTCTTCAGCCAGCTCCCGACCTGCCTCGTTGTCCGCTCCTCCAACACCCCCTAAGCTTTTGAGGAGGACACAATGGGAACAGTGTCCAAGGGCTTGCTAGAGTCAAGTCCTCCTCACCCCCAGAATCAGCTTCCAGCACCCCCCCAAGGTGGACCCAAACTCATCCCACCCCAGCTTAGGACAGGAATCCCACCTGGACCCACTCATTGAAGATGTTGAGCAGCGTCAGTGGGTCCCCGTGGTGGCTCTCCAGGTGCCTCCTGGCCGTGGCACACTCGGGGTTGGGGTGGGCAGGGCGCAGGAAGGGCGACTGGACGCTCAGCGTGGCTGCCACGGTCAGGGTGGGCTCGGCCAGGTCAAAGAGAGCACCCAGGACCAGCATCTTCCCTGTGTGGGTGGTGAAGGTAGGGGAGAGCCACCTCAACTCCTGGAGCAACCACTTGGGCTGCCAGGCCTCGCCCAGCTACTCACCGACCACCACATCCACCGGCAGCTGGGCCAGGAGGTTGCCGATGGGAGTCAGCTCCTCGGCCTCATCCAGGGCTCCCTGGTCCTTCAGGTACCTCACAGCCACCTCCAGGCTGGATGAGGGAGGAGGCTCCAGGAAGGGGAAGGTCCTGGGGTCACCCAGCCCCATGCTCTTCATCTGAGAGAACAGCAAATGGAGAAGCAGCTGAGACAACAGGGAGGGCCTGGAGCTCCAGAGGCACCCCCGAGATCCACCGCAGCGAGCCGCAGCTGAGCTTGGTTGGCCTTCAGAGATGCCCCCAGACCTCCTCCACCGTCAGCAGATGGCTCCTCAAAATCACCTGGAGCACCAGGGCGTCCAGGGCCACCCTCTGGATCTCGGGCACAGGGTAGGGGCAGAAGGCATCGTAGTCTGACTCGGCGTAGAGCCGGTAGCAGACCCCGGGTCCGGTCCTGCCGGCGCGGCCCCGGCGCTGCTCGGCGCTGGCCCGGCTGATCCAGAACTCCTGCAGCCGCTGCAGCTTGCCCTGAGGGTCATAGCTCATCTCCTTCACCTTCCCTGCAGGGGCAGAAGGTCCAGGTGGGGTGGGAGGGGTGTGAGATGGAGGTGGGGTGGGAGGAAGGGAGGGAGATGGAGGTGGGGTGGGAGGAAGGGAGGGAGATGGAGGTGGGGTGGGAGGAAGGGAGGGAGATGGAGGTGGGGTGGGAGGAAGGGAGGGACATCGAGGTGGGGTGGGAGGAAGGGAGGGAGATGGAGGTGGGGTGGGAGGAAGGGAGGGAGATGGAGGTGGGGTGGGAGGAAGGGAGGGAGATGGAGGTGGGGTGGGGTGAGAAGGGGGAGGAGACTGAGGTGAGGCAGGTTGGAAGGAGAAGCTCAAGGTGGGGCAGGAGGGAGTGAAGCAGAAAAACAACAGAAGGGAAGCCGGAGGTGCAGCCAGGAGCGGCAGCAGGAGGCTCCTCACCAGAGTCCAGCACGAAGCGGACACCGTCGATGGTCACCGAGGTCTCGGCGATGTTGGTGGCCAGGATGCACTTGCGGACGCCGGGGGGGGGCAGGTCAAACACCTGGGGAGAGGGAAGGGGGTCCTGGGCCATCACCACAGGCAGCCCCTCAGCAGGGCAGCGCCCGGGGACGGCAAGGGGGCAGCCGGTCCCACCTTGTCCTGCTGGGCCACCGAGAGGGTGCTGTGCAAGGGCAGCACCACCCAGCGCTGGGTGCGGGCGGCGTAGGCCTGGGCGGCCTCCAGCACGGCCCCGATCTCGGCCACGCCGCTGAGGAACACCAGCAGGTCCCCGCGCTCCTCGGGGGGGTACCGCCGGTCGATGGCCTGCAGCACCCGCAGGTAGGGCAGGGGGTCCAGGCGCTCAGCCCGCCCCAGCTTCCCCCCGCCGGTGGGAGCCTCTTCCTTGGGGATGGGTTGGTAGATGACCTGCAACGGGCGGAAGGTTGGCTGCAAAGAGAGCCCCCCCCCCCCCCCCCCAGGGAGGAACCTCGGGAGGAGGCACCTTGGGAAAGGGCTCTTGGAAGAAGAGACCTCGGGAGGGCCTCCAGGGTCACTCCTCCATCAGTATCACAGTAACTAAGGTTGGAAGAGACCCCAAGGATCATCAAGTCCAACCTGTTCCAACAGACCTCACAGCTAGACCATGGCACCAAGTGCCACGTCCAATCTCCCCTTGAACACCTCCAGGGATGGCGACTCCACCACCTCCCTGGGCAGCACATCCCAAGGGCCAACGACTCGCTCAGAGAAGAACTTTCTCCTCACCTCGAGTCTAAACCTCCCCTGGCACAGCTTGAGATTGTGTCCCCTTGTTCTGGTGCTGGTTGCCTGGGAGAAGAGACCAACCCCCTCCTGTCTACAACCACCCTTCAGGTAGTTGTAGAGGGCAATGAGGTCACCTCTGATCCTTCTCTTCTCCAGGCTAAACAATCCCAGCTCCCTCAGCCTCTCCTCACAGGGCTGTGCTCAAGGCCTCTCCCCAGCCTTGTTGCCCTTCTCTGGACACCTTCAAGTGTCTCGATGTCCTTCCTAAACTGAGGAGCCCAGAACTGGACACAGGACTCAAGGTGTGGCCTAACCAATGCAGAGTACAGGGGCACAATGACCTCCCTGCTCCTGCTGGCCACACTATTCCTAATACAGGCCAGGCTGCCATTGGCCTTCTTGGCCACCTGGGCACACTGCTGGCTCATGTTTAGGCGGGTGTCAATCAGCACCCCCAGGTCCCTCTCTGTTTGGCAGCTCTCAGCCACTCTGACCCCAGCCTGTAGCTCTGCATGGGGTTGCCGTGGCCAAAGTGCAGCCCCTGGCACTTGGACTTATTAAATGCCATCCCATTGGCCTCTGCCCATCTGTCCAGTCGGTCAAGGTCCCTCTGCAGAGCCTTTCCACCCTCTAACTGACTAACATCTGCTCCTAACTTGGTGCCATCTGCAAACATCAGCCTTCTGGAGCCGCCGAGCCGGGAGCCACCCTCCCAAGGCCGGGAGGCTCCAGGAACCATCCTCCGGCTTGCTGGAGAGCGACTCAACCAGGGCCGGCAGAAGAGCCCCAGAAGCAGCCCCCTCCCCCACCACCACCCCCCCGTGGTCCTCACCGAGATGGGGAAGAGCCTCCCCGGCACCTGGAGCACCGGAGCCCCCCCGAAGTACTGGGAGAAGAGAGGGATGTTGATGGTGGCCGACATGAGCAGCAGGCGCAGGCCGGGGCGGGAGGGCAGCAGGCGCCGCAGGAAGCCCAGCAGGAAGTCTCCGTGGAGATGCCTCTCATGCACCTCGTCCACCAGCACCACCTGGTAGCAGCTGAGGCTGGGGTCCCGCTGCGCCTGCCGCAGCAGCAGCCCCTCGGTGAGGAACAGCAGCCGCGTGGCGGCGCTGCGGCGCCGCTCGAAGCGGATCTGGAAGCCCACCTGGGGCGGGGGCAGGGCGGGAGGGGAGGGGGAAGGAGAAGGGCAAAGGAGGTCAGAGCTGGGCGAAGCCAGAGCCAAATACAATCAAACTCAACTGAAGTCAAACTCCTCCTTCTTTCCTTCCCCCATGAACAGCTCCCAGCTCCCCCTAAGCCCTCCCTGCCCCCCAGGAACACACAGACACAGCTCCCAGCTCCCCCTAAGCCCTCCCTGCCCCCCAGGAACAGACACAGCTCCCAGCTCCCCCTAACCTCTCCCTGCCCCCCAGGAACACACAGACACAGCTCCCAGCTCCCCCTAACCCCTCCCTGCCCCCCAGGAACAGACACAGCTCCCAGCTCCCCCTAAGCCCTCCCTGCCCCCCAGGAACACACAGACACAGCTCCCAGCTCCCCCAAACCCCTCCCTGCCCCCCAGGAACAGACACAGCTCCCAGCTCCCCCTAAGCCCTCCCTGCCCCCCAGGAACACACAGACACAGCTCCCAGCTCCCCCTAACCTCTCCCTGCCCCCCAGGAACAGACACAGCTCCCAGCTCCCCCTAACCCCTCTCCTCCCCCCATTAACACCATCCAACCCCTCCCAGCTCCCCCTAACCCCTTCCCTCCCCCCATTAACAGCATCCAACCCCTCCCAGCTCCCCCTAACCCCTTCCCTCCCCCCATTAACAGCATCCAACCCCTCCCAGCTCCCCCTAACCCCTCTCCTCCCCCCATTAACAGCATCCACCCCCTCCCAGCTCCCCCTAACCCCTCTCCTCCCCCCATTAACAGCATCCAACCCCTCCCAGCTCCCCCTAACCCCTCTCCTCCCCCCATTAACAGCATCCAACCCCTCCCAGCTCCCCCTAACCCCTCTCCTCCCCCCATTAACAGCATCCAACCCCTCCCAGCTCCCCCTAACCCCTGCCCTCCCCCCATAAACAGCATCCAACCCCTCCCAGCTCCCCCTAACCCCTCTCCTCCCCCCATTAACAGCATCCAACCCCTCCCAGCTCCCCCTAACCCCTCTCCTCCCCCCATTAACAGCATCCAACCCCTCCCAGCCCCCCTAACCCCTTCCCTCCCCCCATTAACAGCATCCAACCCCTCCCAGCTCCCCCTAACCCCTCTCCTCCCCCCATAACAGCATCCAACCCCTCCCAGCTCCCCCTAACCCCTTCCCTCCCCCCATTAACAGCATCCAACCCCTCCCAGCTCCCCCTAACCCCTTCCCCCATTAACAGCATCCAACCCCTTCCAGCTCCCCCTAACCCCTCTCCTCCCCCCATTAACAGCATCCAACCCCTCCCAGCTCCCCCTAACCCCTCTCCTCCCCCCATTAACACCATCTAACCCCTTCCAGCTCCCCCTAACCCCTTCCCTTCCCCCATTAACAGCATCCAGCCCCTCCCAGCTCCCCCTAACCCCTTCCCTTCCCCCATTAACAGCATCCAACCCCTCCCAGCTCCCCCTAACCCCTCTCCTCCCCCCATTAACAGCATCCAACCCCTCCCAGCTCCCCATAACCCCTCTCCTCCCCACATTAACAGCATTCAACCCCTCCCAGCTCCCCCTAACCCCTCTCCTCCCCCCATTAACAGCATCCAACCCCTCCCAGCTCCCCCTAACCCCTTCCCTTCCCCCATTAACAGCATCCAACCCCTTCCAGCTCCCCCTAACCCCTCTCCTCCCCCCATTAACAGCATCCAACCCCTTCCAGCTCCCCCTAACCCCTTCCCTCCCCCCATTAACAGCATCCAACCCCTCCCAGCTCCCCCTAACCCCTTCCCCCATTAACAGCATCCAACCCCTCCCAGCTCCCTCTAACCCCTCTCCTCCCCCCAGTAACACACAGACACAGCTCCCAGCTCCCCCTAACCTCTCCCTGCCCCCCAGTAACACACAGACACAGCTCCCAGCTCCCCCTAACCTCTCCCTGCCCCCCAGTAACACAAAGACACAGCTCCCAGCTCCCCCTAACCCCTCTCCTCCCCCCATTAACAGCATCCAACCCCTCCCAGCTCCCCCTAACCCCTCTCCTCCCCCCATTAACAGCATCCAACCCCTCCCAGCTCCCCCTAACCCCTCTCCTCCCCCCATTAACAGCATCCAACCCGGTCCCCCCCGGTCCCCACCTGGCTGCCGTACTGGTTGAGGCTCTCGTACGCCACCCTCTTGGCCAGCGAGACGCAGGCGATGCGCCGCGGCTGGGTGCAGGCAAGGCGCCGGTAGCCGGCGGCCAGCAGGAACTGCGGCACCTGCGTGGACTTGCCGCAGCCGGTGTCCCCCGCCACCACCAGCACCCGGTGCCGCGCCAGGGCCGCCAGCAGCTGCCGCCGGTACCGCGCGATGGGCAGCGCCGCCCGCTGCCGGTGGATCTTCGCCAGCCGGGCGAAGCTCCGCTTCTGCTGGAAGTCCTGGAAGCGGAGGAGGGCAGCGCGGAACTCCTCCAGCCGCCCCCGCGGGACGCCGGGCACCGGCCGCCGGCCGCCCGGCAGCGCCAGGTTGATGCGGTCGCGGGGGTCGTAGCGGCGGGGGAGGTCGAGCTGGGGGAGGCTCTGGGAGGGCTCGGCTAGGTCGCCACTCGGGGCCCGCGGAGGATTGCGGCTCTGGAAGCGCCGGAGGCGGTCGAAGAAAGCCCAGAACTCCTGGACGTGGTCGGAGCCGGAACCGGAGCCAGCGTCCTGCGACGGGAAGTGAAGCTCCTCCATCCGGCGCCGTGTGCTGGGACAGCTCCAGTCCCACTCGCAAGGGGACCGCGACCGGGACCGGGACCGGGACCGGGACCGGGACCGCGATCGCGATCGGGACCGGGACCGGGATCGGGACCGCGACCGCTTCGGGTCCCGTTCCCGGCTGTGCCGCCGGGGTCTGCTCCCCTTCTCTGGTGGCATCGCCATGATGGGGATGGAGCCAGGCAGCTGCGTCAGTAGGGTCGGAGGTTGGAGGGGTGGCCCAGACCTCTGGGACCCCGACACGTCCCTCTACAACCCACGGGGATCCCCAAGCAGCCTGCTCCGACAGCAGGGGGTCCTCCGACGCACGCCGGTCCTGGCTCTCGGGCACCCCCGCGCAGTTCCGGTCCCCAGAACCCCCCCTGCCAGCCCCGGTTCCATCCCCTCCCGGGCCCTGTTCCTCCCCTGCCAGCCCTGGTTCCACCCTCCCCCGGCCCCGGTTCCATCCCCCCCAGCCCTGGTCCTCCCCTGCCAGCACCAGTTCCATCCCCCCCCGGGCCCTGTTCCTCCCCTGCCAGCCCCGGTTCCATCCCCCCCAGCCCTGGTCCTCCCCTGCCAGCCCTGGTTCCATTCTCCCCCGGCCCCGGTTCCATCCCCCCCAGCCCTGGTCCTCCCCTGCCAGCCCCACTTCCATCCCCCCCCGGGCCCTGTTCCTCCCCTGCCAGCCCCGGTTCCATCCTCCCCAGCCCTGTTCCTCCCTCTGCCAGCCCCGGTTCCATCCCCCCCGGGCCCTGTTCCTCCCCTGCCAGCCCCGGTTCCATCCCCCCCAGCCCTATTCTTTCCCTGCCAGCCCCAGTTCCATCCTCCCCCGGCCCCGGTTCCATCCCCCCAAGCCCTGTTCCTCCCCCTGCCAGCCCCGGTTCCATCCCCCCCGGGCCCTGTTCCTCCCCTGCCAGCCCCGGTTCCATCCCCCCCAGCCCTGTTCCTCCCCTGCCAGCACCAGTTCCATCCTCCTCCGGCCCCGGTTCCATCCCCCCCAGCCCTGATCCTCCCCTGCCAGCCCCGGTTCCAACCTCCCCCGGCCCCGGTTCCATCCCCCCCAGCCCTGTTTCTCCCCTGCCAGCCCCGGTTCCATCCCCCCCAGCCCTGTTCCTCCCCTGCCAGCTCCGGTTCCATCCCCCCCAGCCCTGTTCTTACCCCGCCAGCCCCGGTTCCATCCTCCCCCGGCTCCGGTTCCATGCCCCCCAGCCCTGTTCCTCCCCCGCCGGCCCAGGTTCCATCCTCCCCCGGCTCCGGTTCCATGCCCCCCAGCCCTGTTCTTACCCCGCCAGCCCCGGTTCCATCCTCCCCCGGCTCCGGTTCCATGCCCCCCAGCCCTGTTTCTCCCCCGCCAACCCCGGTTCCATCCTCTCCCGGTTCCGTGCCCCCCAGCCCTGTTCCTCCCCCGCCAACCCCGGTTTCATCCTCCCCCGGCCCCGGTTCCATTCCCCCCAGCCCTGTTGCTCCCCCGCCGGCCCCGGTTCCACCCCCCCCCAGCCCACGGTTCGTTACCCGTTCCCGGGCCCGCTCCCGCGGTCCCCGAACCGGCCGCGGCCCAAGCCCTGGCTCCGACCTCCCTCGCTGCCGACAGCCCCGAGCAGGCCCCCAGGCCACCAGGGGGCGACAAAGGAGAGGCGGCCGCCGCCGTGCGGGGCGGCGCAACCGAGGTGAGGGGGCGGAGAAAAGGGCGGGGGGGAAAAGGGGTGGGGCTAGCCCGGGAACCGCCCCACAGGCAGAGCTCTGCCTTGCTGGGTCCCCCCCCCCCCCCTGCTTCCTCCCCTGCTGCCCCTCTGTCCCCATCCGCCCTGCTGTGCCCCAGCTTCCCCAGCCCTGGCTGCTGTGTCCTGCTGCCCCCCCCGCCCCCCTGCCCCCAAGCCTCCTCCCTGTGCGGCTTGTTCCACCCCACCCCCACCCCCTCCCCCCCCCCGTCCTTAGCCCTCCTCATCCACCCCGGAGCTGCTTCCACCATTTCCACCAACCCCAAGCGCTGCCAACTGTCCCCAGCTCTCCCCTGTCCCCCCAGGCAAGTGCAAGTCAGACCAAGCCGTGGCCAGCAGCAGCAGCAGCTCCCTGCCTCAGGAGATGAAGCAAGACCTTGGGGGCAGAACTCCCCCCCCCTCCCCCCAGCCTGGGGTGAGGCCCTTCTGGAGCTGAGGAGGGGGACAGGGGGTGGCCCTTGTTGCATCATCAGTGACCTCAGAGCCTGCTGAGCCAGGGAAAATGTTGCCCAACAGCCACCCAGAAAGGAGAACCAAAGGGCCTAAGGTCTTGCTCAAGGGTTGAGGGGACTTCAGTGGGGACTTTATTGGCGAGGGGGAAGGGGCCACACAAGCTCCTGGGGCTTTGGGGTGATGAGTTGGGGTTCACCCCAACACTCTAGGCCCCGGAGGGGTAAATGGGGAGGCTGGGGAGGGGGTGGCAGGGGCAAGGACAGTGCTTGTGGGGGGCTGAGACGGGAGAAACGAGAGTCCACGGCTGGAGAAGGAGAGGACGGAGTGCAAGGCCAAGGTCCTCCTGCTGCTGGCGGAGGGCAGGAGATGTCCAAGCTTAGGTGGGCACCCAGCCTTCCCCCTCTGCAACCACATGGGGCAGCTGGGTGGGTGGGGGGGATGGCAGCATCTCCTCCCCAGGCCCTCCAGCAGCGCAGGGGCAGGCGGCGGCCTCCGGCCGCCCTGCCTCACACCACGGTGCTGCTGCTCTGCTCCTCCACCGTGGTCTTGGTCTTCGCCCTGCTGTCCCCAGCGGCGCTGGCGGGGTCGTCGCTCAGCACCCCCCTGAGCACAGCCCTCCAGGAGCGCTGGAACTTGTCCCTGAAGCCCTGGCCCATGACGACGTAGATGATGGGGTTGACGCAGCTGTTGACGTAGGCCACGCCGGCCACCACGGGGTCGGCGGCCTGGGCGCTCTTGAAGAGGGAGCTGCGGCTGGAGGCGGAGGCCAGCACCAGGCCCACCACGTGGTAGGGCAGCCAGCAGATGAAGAAGCTGAGGATGACCACCAGGACCAGCTTGGTGGCGCGCTGGGAGCGGGCGAGGCCCCTGCTGCGCAGGCGGGCGAGCAGCAGCCCGTAGCAGGCGGAGATGGCGGCGAAGGGCAGCAGGAAGCCGCAGAGGAAGCGGGCGCCGGCCGTGGCCAGCTCGGTCAGCCGCTGGTGGGGGCCCACGGCCTCGTAGGCCAGGGTGCAGACCACCTTCCGGGAGAAGGGGTCGGCGCGGGCGGCGCGGAAGACGAAGGAGGGCAGGGTGAGCAGGGCGGCCAGCCCCCAGGCGGCGGCGCAGGCGGCCCTGGCCAGCGGCAGGCCGCGGTGGTTCTGGCACCACACCGGCAGCGTCACCAGCGCCCAGCGGTCGGCGCTGATGGCCGTCAGCAGCAGGACGCTGGCGAACATGTTGAGGACGGTGAGGGAGGGCAGCAGCTTGCAGGCGAAGCCGCCCAGGGGCCAGTGGTGGTCCTGGGTCAAGGGCAGGGCCAGGAAGGGCAGGGCCAGGCAGCAGAGCAGGTCGGCCAGCGCCAGGTTGAGGAACCAGACGCCGTTGACCGTGCGGCGCAGCTCCAGCGCCGTCACCCAGACCACGGCGCCGTTGCCCAGGACGCCCAGCAGGAAGATGAGGGCGTAGAGGGCCAGGATGGCTCGGTGGCCGTGGGGCACCTCGTAGCCATCCAGCTCATCCAGGTCGAAGGGGGTGTAGTCCTCCCAGCCCGAGGAGTTGTAGCTGGAGGTGGGCGCCGGGGACTCCATCCTCCACCCGCTGGCAACCTGGGAACCGGACCCGGTTGGAGCGCCAGGGACGGCGAGGAGGCCTTCCAGGAGCATCTGGGCCACCTCTCTCCCCCCCACACACACGTTCAGGTGGCTCTGAGCCCTCTCCCAAGAAGGGTTTGGGTGGCAGGGACCTTCCAAGATGGCCCAGCCCAGCCCCTGGCCAAGCTTGGCTGGCGCCAAGCCCAAGCCCAGCAGTTTGGGTGGAAAGGACCTTCCGAGGTCGTCTGGTTCCGACCTCCTGCCCTGGGCCAGGAGAGCTTCTGCCAGCTCAGGTTCCCCACAGCCCCACCCTGCAGCCTGACCCTGCAGCCATTCTCAACTCCTGGGGGCAATCTCTTCCACCACCTCACTGCCTCCTCTTGGGTGTCCATTCACCGCCTGCTCCGCTTCCCCTCCCGGACACAAGGCTGCTCACGGGGAGGTGCTGCCTGGGGAGGTGTTCCTCAAGAACCTGTGGTGCAACCCCAAGGCCCTGCTGCCCTCCCTGGCCCCTCACCAGGGAAGTGGACATTTCCCCACTTCCCCACCGCCCAGGAAACACCCCAGAGGCTGCAGCTCCAGCAGCTCCTCCAGAGGTCTCCCGAGAGGAGGAGGTTTGGGTTTGGTTCTGGAGCCCCGGGAGAGACCTCCCGGTGGTCCAAAGCACCTCCAGCACCACGAGGTAGGAGGAGGAAAAGACTGAAGGAGGAGGCAGGGGGAAGGTTTGGGGGTCCTCCCGTGGGCAGTGGAAGAACCCATGGGGAAAGCTTGGGGCCCTTTGAGGTCCTCCCAAGGGTGCCTCCATGGGAAGAAGGGACAAGGAGGAGAGGAGGTGCACCCCCCCCCCCCAAAGCTGTCCCCCAGCACCTCGAGAGGAGCCACCCCACAAGCTCCTCAGGCTCCTGAGCAGGGCCAACCCCACCCCAGGAGCAGAAGGAGGGAGACCACCCAACCCTGGCAGGGTTCTGAAGGGAGGAGAAGAAGCTTTTGGCCACCCCCTGCCCACGCCCCAGCAGCTGCTCACCTGGCTCTGGGGTGCCCTTGGCCGAGGTCCCGGTGCTGGGTGGTGGCTCCGAGGTTTTATACAGCAGGGAACAGGAAGCAGCAGGGGGGGGGGATGGGAGGGGGCAGGCAGAAGACCTCATCAGGGGGCCAAGAAACAAAAGGAGAAGCAGCTTGGGTGGGACAGGAGGTGGCCAATGGAGACCCCTCCCCATGGCACAGCCCAGGAGGAGACAGCAGTGGCCTGGCAAGGAGGGGGCAGCCCCAAAAGAGGGCTTGGGGGGGGGGGGAGAGGGGAGGGGAGGGTTGGGCTTGTTGTGGCTTGAGGATGGCACTGGGACCCCCAAAACCTTCAACAGAGTCCCCAGATCTTCACTGGAAGGCCTCAAAACCTTCCCCAGCGCCCCCCCCCCTAAAACCAAGGAACCCCTCAAGAGAGGGCAGGGATGCCCCCCCCCCCCCAGAGAGCCCACCCCCCAAAAAACCACCTTCCTGGCCTGAAGTGTGTGGCCCCCCCCCACCCCCCAAGCAAGGACCACAGCTGGAAATCTCCTGGAGGTTTATTTCACAAAGGCAGCTCAAGACAGGGAGCTCTCAAGTCCAGCAGCCTCCCCCCCCAGCTCCAAGGCATGAAACAAAGGGGGGCCCCAAAATGTCCCCTGTCCCCCCCCCCCCCCCCCAGGAGCAGGAACCTCCCAAGCAGCTGCCAAGAGCTGCTTGAGGAACTCCAAATCCTTCAGCACTGCCTCAGCATCCCAGCACCGAGGGGCTGGACCCCATGCCCCCCACCCGTGGATGCAGAGGGGACTTGGGAACCTCTCCCAGCAAGGGTTGGACCTTTGGGGGGTGTGTGTCCCCCTCCCCCTCCCCAGGGTCATCTCCTGCCAGCTCCCAGGCTCTAGAAGGTCGTTGGGGGGGGGGGTGGTGGGGTCATGAGGGCAGCGACCCCCCGGGTGATGGAGGACATCTGGGTGCTTGGGTGGCCTGCAGGAGGAGAAAGCAACCCAAGGTTGGGGGAGCAGCACCCCCAGTGCCCCACGGGTGGGGAGGGGGCCACAGGGCTGATCCCACCCCATGGAGCGCCCCAAGGGCTGACAGCACTGCCAGGACCTCCTCCCTCCCCCCACCCCCCACCCAGGAGAGACTTGGGGCCACTTGGGAAGAGTTTAATGCAGGACAGAAGATGCACAGGAGGAGGGACAGCAGCGCCCCCCGCTGCCCACGCCGGCACCCCCAGGTTAGTGGCCCCCCCCCCCAAGCCAACAGTGCTGCCCCCAGCCCCCAGCCCGAGGAGGCAGCAGAGGCTGAAGCCCAGGAGAAGACCCCAAGGGGCAAAGTGCAGCAGCTCCAGAGCCATGCCAGGGCTGGTGCCAGCCTGTCAGACAGAGCGGTGGCGTGGGGTCAGTGGGCAGCTGGAGGAGCAGCTGGAGGAGCAGCTGGAGGAGCAGCAGCTGGAGGAGCAGCAGCTGGAGGAGCAGCAGCTGGAGGAGCAGCTGGAGGAGGAGCAGCAGCAGCAGCTGGAGGAGCAGCAGCTGGAGAACTCTTACTGAAACGAACCCTCTGGAAGTCTCTGATCTCCACCGCCCCGGGCGGGGGGTCCATGTCCTGCTGCCCAGGAGGGCTCCCAGCTTCTGGGGGGGGGGGGTGGGGATGAAGAGAAGGAGGAGTTGGGGCCTGAAGCCCTTGGACCACAGGGCTGTGGGGTTCCCCCCCCCCCCCCCCCCTACAGTCCCCCCTGGCCACCTCGTGTCCTGCTGTCCTCTGCTGGGCTCCCTGTGGCCTCCTCCTCCTCCTGTATCCCCGCAGCTTCCTGCTCCACCTCCAGCCTCCTGGCCGCCCCCTGGGAGGGCTCTGGGGGGGTCTGCAGCAGCCCCTGGAGGGGCTCCACAGGGCTCAATCCTAGGAGGAGACAAAGAGATGGAGCTAAAGTCCCCCCCCGGGGTTTGGAGGTAAGTGACCCCCCCCCAAGGTTCGGTGGCTCAGCTCCTTCCCTTCGCCTGCTGTGGCTCAGTGTCCCCCCCTAGGGGTTCAGCCCAGACTGGGGGTGTGCCCAACCCCCCCAGCCCCCCTCAACCACCTCCCCCCCCCCATTTTACCTGAAGTCTCTCCAGGAGCTGTGGGGACAGGGGGGCCCGGGGGGGGGCTGTGGGGGCAGCCCAGCTCCATCTCCTCGGCCCAGTCCCAGACCGGCCGGTGCCCACCCAAGGGGGAGAAGGGGCTCGGGGGGCTGCCAGCCCCCAGCCCCGGGGCTGGGAGGGGCACACGGGGGGGGCCGCTGGGCTTGGGGGGACGCACTGCGGGGGGCTTCATCCTCGCTGCAAGGCTCTGGGCTGCCTTCAGCCTCCTCCTCCTCCTCCTCCTCCTCCTCCTCCTCCTCCTCGCTGACATCCTCCCACTGATCCTCATCCTCTTCGGAGCTCAGGGAATGGGGAGGCTCTGGGAGGGGCTGGCTGGGGGCTTCCTCCACCTGCAGGGGAGGGTTGGGGGGGGGAGGGTCAGGTGCAGCCAACTTCCCCTCCCCTCCCCCCCCCCCAGAAGGTGCCCCCTCCCCCCCAAGTCCCCCCCCCCCCCCCCAGGGGTCACCTTCTGGCTGTGGGTGGCCGCTGGTGGCCGCTGCTGCTCCTCCTCCCACCGGTTGTCGTGCATGCTGGGGGCAGAAGGCAGCAGAAGGTTCCAGAAGGCTCCAGGGAGGCCTCCACACGGGGAGCCCACCCCCCAAAAGCTGTGCCCACCCCTGTGCCCCCCACCCCCCCCCACCCCCGTGCCCTCCACTGACCTGTAGGGCTCGGTGCCGGCGGCCTGGCCGTGCCCCCGGGCCTTGCGCCGGCGGCGCTGGGGGGCGAGGAACTCCCCAAAGGTTGGGGGCTTGGGGGCCCCCCGGCGCTGCTGCTCCTCCTCCCCACCGCCCACCTCGGGCACCGCCACCGGGGAGCCCTCCTTGCACCTGGGGAGAAGGCATTGGGGTGACAGCCCCCCCCCCAGAAGCACCCCCAGGAGCTCCCAGTCCAGCTCTGTCCCTGCCCGGGGCCAGGGCTCAGCACCGCAACCTCCCCCCCCCCAAAAGGGCTCTGAGAGACCCTCCTGGGATGGGAGCCCCCCCAGCAGCCTGGGCCAGGCCCAGACCCTTCCAGGCCAAAAGGTGCTGCTCATGGCCAACCTGAGCCCCACCTGGGCCAAACTGAGCCTCACCTGAGCCCGACCTGAGCCTCACCTTGGCCAACCTGAGCCTCACCTGGGCCAAACTGAGCCCCACCTGGGCCTCACCTGGGGCCAACCTGAGCCTCACCTGAGCCCCACCTGGGGCCAACCTGAGCCCCACCTGGGGCAAAGCTGAGCCTCACCTGGGCCTCACCTGGGGCCAACCTGAGCCCCACCTGGGCCTCACCTGGGGCCAACCTGAGCCCCACCTGGGCCAACCTGAGCCCCACCTGGAGCCAACCTGAGCCCCACCTGAGCCTCACCTGGGCCAAACTGAGCCTCACCTGGGGGCAACCTGAGCCTCACCTGGGGCAAACTGAGCCTCACCTGGGGGCAACCTGAGCCTCACCTGGGGGCAACCTGAGCCTCACCTGGGGCAAACCTGAGCCCCACCTGGGCCCAACCTGAGCCCCACCTGGGCCCACCCCTCCACCTGGCTCCAGGCTCCTTCCAGGGACCCTTCCTTGCTCTTCTTCTCTGCCCCTGCCCCAGCCTCTCAATGTCCTTCTTTGGGGGTGGGGTGGGGGCCCCAAAACCGCACACCCACCCCCCCACACCCCCCCCCCAGCACTCCAGCTGTGGCCTCCCCACTGCCCAGCCCTGGGGGCCAACCCCTACCCTGCTCCTGCTGCCCACACCAGGGCTGCTCCAGGCCAGGCTGCTGATGGCCTCCTGGGGCACCGCTGGAGGCCTCCTTGGGCCCCTGGAGACCTCCTTGGCCCCCTGGGGCACCGCTGGAAGCCTCCTTGGCCCCCTGGGGCACCTCCAGTGGCCTCCTTGATCCCCTGGGGCACTGCCAGTGGCCTCCTTGCCCCCCTGGGGCACCGCTGGAGGCCTCCTTGGCCCCCTAGAGACCTCCTTGGCCCCCTGGGGCACCGCTGGAGGCCTCCTTAGCCCCCTGAGCACCTCCAGTGGCCTCCTTGATCCCCTGGGGCACTGCCAGTGGCCTCCTGGGGCCCCTGGGGCACTGCCAGTGGCCTCCTTACCCCCCTGGAGACCTCCTTGGCCCCCTGGGGCACCGCTGGCTCCTCTCCAGCCTCCCCCCCCCCCAAAGTCCTCCTCTGCCCAGCAGCTTCCAGCCCCGGAGCCTCCCTGGGGCCCCTGTGACCCCCAAGGGCAGGACCCAGCCCTCAGGGACCCTCACTCCGCCGGCCCCAGCCACGGGGACCCCCCCCCGGAGCACCCCGGGGTGGGGGAGACGAGGAGGGGGCCGGGGCAAGGCCGGGACTCACGCGGGGTCCCCCTTGTGCGCGTCCCACTCGCGCCTCCAGCGCCCCCCGGGCTGGCGGTGCCGCGCCAGGCGCTCGCGGTCGATCTGCTCCCGCTCCTGCTTCCAGCGCAGGTACTCGGCGCGCTGCCGGCCCGTCATGGCCAGCGTCATGTCCGGCGGCGCCCCCCAGCGGCCAGGCGCCCGGCCCTGCGGGGGAAGGGGGGGGGGATGTCAGAGCCCCCAGACCCCAGCCCAGCCAGGGAGCACAGCCACAGCGCCCCCAGCTCACCCCCAGCCCAGCCCAGCCCAGCCAGGGAACACAGACACAGCATCCCCAGCCCCCAACCAGCACCCCTAAACCCAGCCAGAGAGGACCTCACTCAGCACCCCCAAACCCAGCCAGAGAGGACCTCACTCAGCACCCCCAAACCCAGCTAGAGAGGGCCACACTCAGCACCCCCAAACCCAGCCAGGGAGGACCACACTCAGCACCCCCAAACCCAGCCAGAGAGGGCCACACTCAGCACCCCCAAACCCAGCCAGGGAGGACCACACTCAGCACCCCCAAACCCAGCCAGAGAGGGCCACACTCAGCACCCCCAAATCCAGCCAGGGAGGGCCACACTCAGCACCCCCAAACCCAGCCAGGGAGGACCACACTCAGCACCCCCAAACCCAGCCAGGGAGGGCCACACTCAGCACCCCCAAACCCAGCCAGGGAGGACCACACTCAGCACCCCCAAACCCAGCCAGGGAGGGCCACACTCAGCACCCCCAAATCCAGCCAGGGAGGGCCACACTCAGCACCCCCAGCTCACACTCAGCACCCCCAAATCCAGCCAGGGAGGGCCACACTCAGCACCCCCAAATCCAGCCAGAGAGGGCCACACTCAGCACCCCCAAATCCAGCCACAGAGGGCCACATTCAGCACCCCCAAACCCAGGCAGAGGACCACACTCAGCACCCCCAAACCCAGGCAGAGGACCACACTCAGCACCCCCAAACCCAGCCAGGGAGGACCACACTCAGCACCCCCAAATCCAGCCAGAGAGGGCCACACTCAGCACCCCCAGCTCACACTCAGCACCCCCAAACCCAGCCAGAGAGGGCCACACTCAGCACCCCCAGCTCACACTCAGCACCCCCAAACCCAGCCAGAGAGGGCCACACTCAGCACCCCCAGCTCACACTCAGCACCCCCAAACCCAGACAGAAAGGGCCACACTCAGCACCCCCAAATCCAACCAGAGAGGACCACACTCAGCACCCCCAAATCCAGCCAGAGAGGGCCACACTCAGCACCCCCAAACCCAGACAGAAAGGGCCACACTCAGCACCCCCAAACCCAGCCAGAGAGGACCACACTCAGCACCCCCAGCTCCACTCAGCACCCCCAAATCCAGCCAGAGAGGGCCACACTCAGCACCCCCAGCTCATACTCAGCACCCCCAAATCCAGCCAGAGAGGACCACACTCAGCACCCCCAAACCCAGCCAGAGAGGGCCACACTCAGCACCCCCAAATCCAGCCAGAGAGGGCCACACTCAGCACCCCCAAATCCAGCCACACTCAGCACTCCCAGCTCACACTCAGCACCCCCAAATCCAGCCACACTCAGCACCCCCAGCTCACACTCAGCACCCCCAAACCCAGCCACAGAGGACCACACTCAGCACCCCCAAACCCAGCCAGAGAGGGCCACACTCAGCACCCCCAAATCCAACCAGAGAGGGCCACACTCAGCACCCCCAAATCCAACCAGAGAGGGCCACACTCAGCACCCCCAACTCACACTCAGCACCCCCAAATCCAGCCAGGGAGGGCCACACTCAGCACCCCCAGCTCACACTCAGCACCCCCAAAGCCAGCCAGAGAGGGCCACACTCAGCACCCCCAAATCCAGCCAGAGAGGGCCACCCTCAGCACCCCCAGCTCACACTCAGCACCCCGAAATCCAGCCACACTCAGCACCCCCAAACCCAACCAGAGAGGGCCACATTCAGCACCCCCAGCTCATACTCAGCACCCCCAAATCCAGCCAGAGAGGGCCACACTCAGCACCCCCAAACCCAGCCGGAGAGGGCCACACTCAGCACCCCCAAATCCAGCCAGGGAGGGCCACACTCAGCACCCCCAAATCCAGCCAGGGAGGGCCACACTCAGCACCCCCAAATCCAGCCACACTCAGCACCCCCAGCTCACACTCAGCACCCCCAAACCCAGCCAGAGAGGACCACACTCAGCACCCCCAAACCCAGCCAGAGAGGACCACACTCAGCACCCCCAGCACCCCCAAATTGAGCCAGAGAGGGCCACACTCAGCACCCCCAAACCCAGCCAGAGAGGGTCACACTCAGCACCCCCAGCTCACACTCAGCACCCCCAAACCCAGCCAGAGAGGGCCACACTCAGCACCCCCAGCTCACACTCAGCACCCCCAAACCCAGCCAGAGAGGGCCACACTCAGCACCCCCAAACCCAGCCACACTCAGCACCCCCAAACCCAGCCACACTCAGCACCCCCAAACCCAGCCAGAGAGGGCCACACTCAGCACCCCCAAACCCAGCCACACTCAGCACCCCCAGCTCACACCCAGCACCCCCAAATCCAGCCAGAGAGGACCACTCAGCACCCCCAGCTCACACTCAGCACCCCCAAACCCAGCCAGAGAGGACCACACTCAGCACCCCCAGCTCACACTCAGCACCCCCAAACCCAGCCAGAGAGGACCACACTCAGCACCCCCAGCTCACACTCAGCACCCCCAAATCCAGCCAGAGAGGACCACACTCAGCACCCCCAGCTCACACTCAGCACCCCCAAACCCAGCCAGAGAGGGCCACACTCAGCACCCCCAGCTCACACTCAGCACCCCCAAATCCAGCCAGAGAGGACCACACTCAGCACCCCCAAACCCAGCCAGAGAGGGCCACACTCAGCACCCCCAGCTCACACTCAGCACCCCCAAATCCAGACAGAAAGGGCCACACTCAGCACCCCCAGCTCACACTCAGCACCCCCAAACCCAGCCAGAGAGGGCCACACTCAGCACCCCCAAATCCAGACAGAAAGGGCCACACTCAGCACCCCCAGCTCACACTCAGCACCCCCAAACCCAGCCAGAGAGGGCCACACTCAGCACCCCCAGCTCACACTCAGCACCCCCAAACCCAGCCAGAGAGGGCCACACTCAGCACCCCCAAATCCAGCCAGAGAGGGCCACACTCAGCACCCCCAAATCCAGCCACACTCAGCACTCCCAGCTCACACTCAGCACCCCCAAATCCAGCCACACTCAGCACCCCCAGCTCACACTCAGCACCCCCAAACCCAGCCACACTCAGCACCCCCAGCTCACACTCAGCACCCCCAAACCCAGCCAGAGAGGGCCACACTCAGCACCCCCAGATCACACTCAGCACCCCCAAAC
>NW_026530714.1:0-36422 GCF_014839835.1 Dryobates pubescens
CTTCCTCCTCCCCCCTCCTGAGTTTCCTGCTTCCTCCTTCCACCTCCTGAGCTTCCTCCTTCCCCCTCCTGAGCTTCCTCCTTCCCCCTCCTGAGCTTCCTCCTTCCCCCTCCTGAGCTTCCTCCTTCCCCCTCCTGAGCTTCCTCCTCCCCCCTCCTGAGTTTCCTCCTTCCTGTTCCCCCTGGAACCTCCCTGGGCTTCCTCCTCCCCCCTCCTGAGCTTCCTCCTCCTCCTCCTCAGTGTCATCATCCCTGAGAAGCTGGATGGCTTCATCAACAAGTATGCAGAGTACACCCACGAGAAGTGGGCATTCGACAAGGTGGGTGGCACCAGGCCCCTCCCCTGGGCATCCCCAGCCTGGCACCCACCCCCCCCGGGCACCACCCCCCCGCCCTGGGCACCACCAGCCCCTGGCTACCAGCCCCTGGGCACCATTCATGCTCCTCAACCCCCCCTGATGTCCACCTTGGCCCCCGCTGATGTCCACCTCAGCCCCCCCTGATGTCCACCTCAGCCCCACTGAGGTCCTCCCCAGCCCCCCTGAGGTCCTCTTCACCCCCCTGAGGTCCTCCTCACCCCACTCAGATCCTCCCCAGCCCCCCCTGATGTCCTCCTCACCCCCCTGTGGTCCTCCTCACCCCCCTGAGCTCCTCCTCACCCCACTCAGATCCTCCCCAGCCCCCCCTGAGGTCCTCTTCACCCCCCTGAGGTTCTCCTCACCCCACTCAGATCCTCCCCAACCCTCCCTGATGTCCTCCTCACCCCACTCAGATCCTCCCCAGCCCCCCCGAGGTCCTCCTCACCCCCCTGAGCTCCTCCTCACCCCACTCAGATCCTCCCCAACCCCCCCTGAGGTCCTCCTCACCCCACTCAGATCCTCCCCAGCCCCCCCTGAGGTCCTCCCCAGCCCCCCTGAGGTCCTCCTCACCCCCCTGAGCTCCTCCTCACCCCACTCAGATCCTCCCCAACCCCCCTGAGGTCCTCCTCACCCCACTCAGATCCTCCCCAGCCCCCCCTGAGGTCCTCCTCACCCCCCTGAGGTCTTCCCCAACCCCACTCAGATCCTCCCCATCCCCCCCTGAGGTCCTCCTCACCCCCCTGTGGTCCTCCTCACCCCCCTGAGCTCCTCCTCACCCCACTCAGATCCTCCCCAGCCCCCCCTGAGGTCCTCTTCACCCCCCTGAGGTCCTCCTCACCCCACTCAGATCCTCCCCAGCCCCCCCTGATGTCCTCCTCACCCCCCTGAGCTCCTCCGCACCCCCCTGAGCTCCTCCTCACCCCACTCAGATCCTCCCCAACCCCCCCTGAGGTCCTCCTCACCCCACTCAGATCCTCCCCAGCTCCCCCTGAGGTCCTCCTCACCCCCCTGAGGTCCTCCTCACCCCCCTGAGGTCTTCCCCAACCCCACTCAGATCCTCCCCAGCCCCCCCTGAGGTCCTCCTCACCCCCCTGTGGTCCTCCTCACCCCCCTGAGCTCCTCCTCACCCCACTCAGATCCTCCCCAGCCCCCCCTGAGGTCCTCCCCACCCCTCTGAGGTCCTCCCCAACCCCACTCAGATCCTCCTCACCCCCCTGAGGTCCTCCCCAACCCCACTCAGATCCTCCCCAACCCCCCCTGAGGTCCTCCTCACCCCACTCAGATCCTCCCCAGCACCCCCCTGAGGCCCCCCAGGCCCTGAGCTGCTCTCCCCCTGCCTCCCTGGGCAGATCCAGAACAATTGGACCTTCGGGGAGGCTGTGGATGAAGAGGCCAAGACCCATCCCATGCTGAGGCCCTACAAGACCTTCTCTGAGAAGGTACTGTGGGGGGCACCGAGCTGGGACCCCTCCAGCTCCAGCCCCAGCCCCAGCTGGGCACTTCCAGCCCTGCCTAGAGCCACCCCCAAGCCCAGCCCTGGCCTGCAACCTCCTTGAGGTCCTCCTGAGGCTCCCTGAGCTCCTCCTCAACCCCACTGAGATCCCTCAGCCCCTGGAGCTCCCTCAGGCTCCCTGAGCTCCCTCTCAGCCCCTGGAGCTCCCTGAGGCTCCCTGAGCTCCCTCTCAGCTCCTGGAGCTCCCTCAGCCTCCCTGAGCTCCTCCTCAACCCCACTGAGCTCCCTCAGCCCCTGGAGCTCCCTGAGGCTCCCTGAGCTCTCCCTCAGCCCCTGGAGCTCCCTCAGGCTCTCTGAGCTCCTACTGAACCCCACTGAGATCCCTCAGGCTCCCTGAGCTCCTCCTTAACCCCTGGAGCTCCCTCAGCTTCCCTGAGCTCCTACTGAACCCCACTGAGATCCCTCAGCCCCTGGAGCTCCCTCAGGCTCCCTGAGCTCCCCCTCAGCCCCTGGAGCTCCCTGAGGCTCCCTGAGCTCCCCCTCAGCCCCTGGAGCTCCCTGAGTCTCCCTGAGCTCCTACTGAACCCCACTGAGATCCCTCAGCCCCTGGAGCTCCCCCTCAGCCCCTGGAGCTCCCTCAGGCTCCCTGAGCTCCCCCTCAGCCCCTGGAGCTCCCTGAGGCTCCCTGAGCTCCCCCTCAGCCCCTGGAGCTCCCCCTCAGCCCCTGGAGCTCCCTCAGCTTCCCTGAGCTCCTACTGAACCCCACTGAGATCCCTCAGACCCTGGAGCTCCCCCTCAGCCCCTGGAGCTCCCTCAGGCTCCCTGAGCTCCCCCTCAGCCCCTGGAGCTCCCTGAGGCTCCCTGAGCTCCCCCTCAGCCCCTGGAGCTCCCTGAGCTCCTCCTGAGCCCCCCTGGCCGCCCCCTGCCCAGGACAAGGAGATCTACCGGTGGCCAATCAAGGAGTCCCTGAAGGCGATGCTGGCCTGGGAGTGGATGGTGGAGAAGGCTCGGGAGGGGGAGGAGGAGAAGGTGGAGAAGAAGAAGGCTCGCAAGATCTCCCAGTCTGCCCAGGTAAGGACCTCCCAGGGGCTCCTGGGGAGATGCCAGGAGGTTGCCACCCCCCACCCCCTTCCACGAGCTTCCTCCTCCTCCTCCTCCTCCTTTCTGTCCTCTCCAGGCCACCTACGACCCGAGCCAGGGCTACAGCCCCCAGCCCGTGGACCTCTCGGGGGTGACTCTGTCCAGGGAGCTTCAGGTGAGGCCTCTCTGCCCTGTGGCCCTCTCCCCACGGCCCTGGAGCCCCCCTCCCTGAGCTGCCACCTCCTGGGGTCCCCCTCCAGGCCATGGCAGAGCAGCTGGCAGAGAACTACCACAACACCTGGGGGCGCAAGAAGAAGCTGGAGCTGGAGGCCAAGGGTGAGGAGCTCCAGGGGGCCACCACCACCATCCCTCCCCTCCCCTTCCCTCCCCCCAGTGCCCACCACCACCTCCTGGGCCTGGCCTTGGCCTCTCTGGGTGCTCCTCTGCCACCACACCACCCATGGGTGGCCCTTCTGCTTCTCCCTTCCCTCATGGGTGCTCCCCCTTGGGTTCTCCTCTCCTTCTCTCCCTTTGGGTTCTCCTCTCCCTTTGGGTTCTCCTCTCCTCCTTCTCTCCCTTTGCTTCATCTCCCTTTGTGTCCTCTCCCTTTGCTTCTCCTCTCCTCCTTCTCCCCCTTGGGTTCTCCTCTCCCTTTGGCTTCTCCTCTCCTCCTCCTCTCCCTTTGGCTTCTCCTCTCCTCCTCCTCTCCCTTTGGCTTCTCCTCTCCTCCTCCTCTCCCTTTGGCTTCTCCTCTCCTCCTCCTCTCCCCTTGGCTTCTCCTCTCCTCCTCCTCTCCCCTTGGCTTCTCCTCTCCTCCTCCTCTCCCCTTGGCTTCTCCTCTCCCCTTGGCTTCTCCTCTCCCTTTGCTCCTCCTCTCCCCTTGGGTTCTCCTCCTCCTCTCCCCTTGGGTTCTCCTCTCCTCCTCCTCTCCCCTTGGGTTCTCCTCTCCTCTTCCTCTCTGGGTTCTCCTCCCCCTTGGGCTCTCCTCTCCTCCTCCTCCTCCCTTGGGTTCTCCTCCTCTCACCTTCTCCTCTCCCTTTGCTCCTCCTCTCCCTCGGCTCCTCCTCTCCCCCCTCCCCACCACCCCTGGGTGCTGGTTGGTGGCTCCCAGGGGGGGGGGCTCCCACCCCCTGCTGGTCCCCTACGACACCCTGACGGCCAAGGAGAAGGCCAGGGACAGGGAGAAGGCTCAGGAGCTCCTCAAGTTCCTGCAGCTCAACGGCTATGCAGTCACCAGGTGGGGGAGGGGGCAGCCTGGCACGGCTGGGGGCAGCCTGGCACGGCTGGGGGCACCCTGGAGGGGGTTGGGGTGGAGGCATCTGGGGTGGGTTGAGGGCACCCTGGAGGGGCTTGAGGGCTTCTAGGAGGGGTTTGGGTTGGGGGCAGCCTGGCACAGCTGGGGGCACCCTGGAGGGGGTTGGGTTGGGGGCATCTGGGAGGGGTTTGAGCTGGGGGCACCCTGGAGGGGGTTGGGGTGGAGGCATCTGGGGTGGGTTGAGGGCACCCTGGAGGGGCTTGAGGGCTTCTAGGAGGGGTTTGGGTTGGGGGCAGCCTGGCACAGCTGGGGGCACCCTGGAGGGGGTTGGGGGCATCTGGGAGAGGTTTGGGCTGGGGGCACCCTGGAGGGGTTTGGTTTGGGGGCATCTGGGAGGAGGTTGGGTTGGGGGCATCTGGGAGGGGGTTGGGCTGGGGGCACCCTGGAGGGGTTTGGGCTGGGGGCATCTGGGAGGAGGTTGGGTTGGGGGCATCTGGGAGGGGGTTGGGCTGGGGGCACCCTGGAGGGGTTTGGTTTGGGGGCATCTGGGAGGAGGTTGGGTTGGGGGCATCTGGGAGGGGGTTGGGCTGGGGGCACCCTGGAGGGGTTTGGGCTGGGGGCATCTGGGAGGAGGTTGGGCTGGGGGCATCTGGGAGGGGGTTGGGTTGGGGGCACCCTGGAGGGGTTTGGGCTGGGGGCTTCTGGGAGGGGTTTGGGCCGCAGGGGAGGCTGTGGGCGCCGGCTGGGGGTCTGGGGGCGGTGCTGGGGGCCGGTGCTGAGCCCGGGGGGGGCCGCAGGGGGCTGAAGGACATGGAGCTGGACACCTCCTCCATCGAGAAGCGCTTCGCCTACGGCTTCCTGCAGCAGCTGCTCAAGTGGATGGACATCAGCCAGGAGTTCATCGCCCACCTGGGTGCCTCCTGCTGCCCCACACCCCCTCCTGAGCCCCCTGGCAGCCCCCTGAGAGCCCTGAGCCCCCTGAGAGCCACCCTGAGCCCCCTGAGAGCCACCCTGAGAGCCCTGAGCCCCCTGAGAGCCACTCTGAGAGCCACCCTGAGAGCCCTGAGCCCCCTGAGAGCCACCCTGAGCCCCCTGAGAGCCACCCTGAGAGCCCTGAGCCACCCTGAGAGCCCTGAGCCCCCTGAGAGCCACCCTGAGCCCCCTGAGATCCACCCTGAGAGCCACCCTGAGAGCCCTGAGCCCCCTGGGAGCCACCCTGAGAGCCCTGAGAGCCACCCTGAGAGCCACCCTGAGAGCCCTGAGCCCCCTGAGAGCCACCCTGAGAGCCCTGAGCCCCCTGAGAGCCACCCTGAGAGCCCTGAGCCCCCTGAGATCCACCCTGAGAGCCCTGAGCCCCCTGAGAGCCACCCTGAGAGCCCTGAGCCCCCTGAGAGCCACCCTGAGAGCCCTGAGCCCCCTGGGAGCCCCCTGAGAGCCCTGAGATCCACCCTGAGAGCCCTGAGCCCCCTGAGAGCCACCCTGAGAGCCCTGAGAGCCACCCTGAGAGCCCTGAGCCCCCTGAGAGCCGCCCTGAGCCCCCTGAGAGCCCTGAGAGCCGCCCTGAGAGCCCTGAGCCCCCTGAGAGCCACCCTGAGAGCCCTGAGCCCCCTGAGAGCCACCCTGAGAGCCCTGAGCCCCCTGAGAGCCGCCCTGAGCCCCCTGAGAGCCACCCTGAGAGCCCTGAGCCCCCTGGGAGCCCCCTGAGAGCCACCCTGAGAGCCACCCTGAGAGCCCTGAGCCCCCTGGGAGCCCCCTGAGAGCCCTGAGCCCCCTGAGAGCCACCCTGAGAGCCACCCTGAGCCCCCTGAGATCCACCCTGAGAGCCCTGAGCCCCCTGAGAGCCACCTGAGAGCCCTGAGATCCACCCTGAGAGCCACCCTGAGAGCCCTGAGCCCCCTGAGATCCACCCTGAGAGGCCCTGAGCCCCCTGAGAGCCACCCTGAGAGCCCTGAGCCCCCCTGAGATCCACCCTGAGAGCCACCCTGAGAGCCCTGAGCCCCCTGAGATCCACCCCTGAGAGCCCTGAGCCCCCTGAGAGCCGCCCTGAGAGCCCTGAGAGCCCCCCTGAGAGCCACCTGAGAGCCCTGAGCCCCCTGAGAGCCCTGAGCCCCCTGAGAGCCACCCTGAGAGCCCTGAGCCCCCTGAGATTCCACCCTGAGAGCCCTGAGCCCCCTGAGAGCCCTGAGCCCCTGAGAGCCACCCTGAGAGCCGCCCTGAGCCCCCTGAGAGCCACCCTGAGAGCCCTGAGCCCCCTGAGAGCCACCCTGAGAGCCCTGAGCCCCCTGGGAGCCACCCTGAGAGCCCTGAGCCCCCTGGGAGCCCCCTGAGAGCCCTGAGCCCCCTGAGAGCCACCCTGAGAGCCCTGAGCCCCCTGAGAGCCACCCTGAGAGCCACCCTGAGAGCCCTGAGCCCCCTGAGAGCCACCCTGAGAGCCACCCTGAGAGCCACCCTGAGAGCCACCCTGAGAGCCCTGAGCCCCCTGAGAGCCACCCTGAGAGCCCTGAGCCCCCTGAGAGCCACCCTGAGAGCCACCCTGAGAGCCACCCTGAGAGCCCTGAGCCCCCTGAGAGCCACCCTGAGAGCCCTGAGCCCCCTGAGAGCCACCCTGAGATCCACCCTGAGAGCCCTGAGCCCCCTGAGAGCCACCCTGAGATCCACCCTGAGAGCCCTGAGCCCCCTGAGAGCCACCCTGAGAGCCCTGAGCCCCCTGAGAGCCACCCTGAGAGCCCTGAGCCCCCTAAGAGCCACCCTGAGAGCCACCCTGAGAGCCCTGAGCCCCCTGAGAGCCACCCTGAGAGCCCTGAGCCCCTGAGAGCCACCCTGAGAGCCACCCTGAGAGCCACCCTGAGAGCCCTGAGCCCCCTGAGATCCACCCTGAGAGCCCTGAGCCACCTGAGAGCCACCCTGAGAGCCACCCTGAGAGCCACCCTGAGAGCCCTGTATCCCCTGAGAGCCACCCGGAGAGCCCTGAGACCCCCTGAGAGCCACCCTGAGAGCCACCCTGAGAGCCACCCTGAGAGCCCTGAGCCCCCTGAGATCCACCCTGAGAGCCCTGAGCCCCCTGAGATCCACCCTGAGGAGCCCTGAGCCCCTGAGAAGCCACCCTGAGCCCCCTGAGATCCACCCTGAGAGCCCTGAGCCCCTGAGAGCCACCCTGGGAGCCCGTGAGCCCCCTGAGAGCCACCTGAGAGCCCTGATCCCCCTGAGAGCCACCCTGAGAGCCGCCCTGAGAGCCACCCTGAGAGCCACCCTGAGAGCCACCTGAGAGCCCTGAGATCCACCCTGAGAGCCACCCTGAGAGCCCTGAGCCCCCTGAGAGCCACGCCTGATAGCCACCCTGAGAGCCCTGAGCCCCCTGAGAGCCACCCTGAGAGCCCGAAGCCCCATGAGAGCCACCCTGAGCCCCCTGAGAGCCACCCTGAGAGCCCTGAGCCCCCTGAGATCCACCCTGAGAGCCCTGAGCCCCCTGAGATCCACCCTGAGAGCCCTGAGCCCCCTGGGAGCCACCCTGAGGAGCCCTGAGCCCCCTGAGATCCACCCTGAGAGCCCTGAGGCCCCCTGAGAGCCACCCTGAGAGCCCTGAGCCCCCTGAGAGCCACCCTGAGAGCCCTGAGAGCCCCCCTGAGAGCCACCCTGAGAGCCGACCCTGAGAGCCCTGAGCCCCCTGAGAGCCACCCTGAGAGCCCTGAGCCCCCTGGGAGCCACCCTGAGAGCCCCTGAGCCCCCTGAGAGCCACCCTGATACCTGAGATCCACCCTGAGAGCCACCTGAGAGCCCCCTGAGCCCCCTGAGAGCCAACCCTGAGAGCCCTGAGCCCCCTGAGAGCCACCCTGAGATGCCCTGAGCCCCCTGAGAGCCACCCTGAGAGCCCTGAGCCCCCTAGAGATCTACCCTGAGAGCCCTGAGAGCCACCCTGAGAGCCCTGAGCCCCCTGAGAGCCACCCTGAGAGCCCTGAGCCCCCTGAGTGCCGCCCTGAGAGCCCTGAGATCCACCCTGAGAGCCACCCTGAGAGCCCGGAGCCCCCTGAGAGCCACCCTGAAGAGCCCTGAGATCCACCCTGAGAGCCACCCTGAGAGCCCTGAGCCCCCTGAGAGCCACCCTGAGAGCCCTGAGAGCCACCCTGAGCCCCCTGAGATCCGCCCTGAGCCCCCTGAGATCCACCCTGAGAGCCCTGAGCCCCCTGAGAGCCACCCTGAGAGCCCTGAGCCCCCTGAGAGCCACCCTGAGATCCACCCTGAGAGCCCTGAGCCCCCTGAGAGCCACCCTGAGAGCCCTGAGATCCACCCTGAGAGCACTGAGCCCCCTGAGAGCCACCCTGAGAGCACTGACCCCCTGAGAGCCCACCCTGGAGCCCTGAGATCCACCCTGAGAGCCACCCTGAGAGCCCTGAGCCCCCTGAGAGCCACCCTGAGAGCCCTGAGATCCACCCTGAGAGCCACCCTGAGAGCCTGAGCCCCCTGAGATCCACCCTGAGAGCCCTGAGCCCCCTGAGAGCCGCCCTGAGAGCCCTGAGCCCCCTGAGAGCCACCCTGAGAGCCACCCTGAGAGCCCTGAGCCCCCTGAGATCCACCCTGAGAGCCCTGAGCCCCCTGAGAGCCGCCCTGAGAGCCCTGAGAGCCCCCCTGAGAGCCACCCTGAGAGCCCTGAGCCCCCTGAGAGCCCTGAGCCCCCTGAGAGCCACCCTGAGAGCCCTGAGCCCCCTGAGAGCCCTGAGCCCCCTGAGAGCCACCCTGAGAGCCGCCCTGAGCCCCCTGAGAGCCACCCTGAGAGCCCTGAGCCCCCTGAGAGCCACCCTGAGAGCCACCCTGAGAGCCCTGAGCCCCCTGGGAGCCACCCTGAGAGCCCTGAGCCCCCTGGGAGCCCCCTGAGAGCCCTGAGCCCCCTGAGAGCCACCCTGAGAGCCCTGAGCCCCCTGAGAGCCACCCTGATAGCCACCCTGAGAGCCCTGAGCCCCCTGAGAGCCACCCTGAGAGCCACCCTGAGAGCCACCCTGAGAGCCACCCTGAGAGCCCTGAGCCCCCTGAGAGCCACCCTGAGAGCCCTGAGCCCCCTGAGAGCCACCCTGAGAGCCACCCTGAGAGCCACCCTGAGAGCCCTGAGCCCCCTGAGAGCCACCCTGAGAGCCCTGAGCCCCCTGAGAGCCACCCTGAGATCCACCCTGAGAGCCCTGAGCCCCCTGAGAGCCACCCTGAGATCCACCCTGAGAGCCCTGAGCCCCCTGAGAGCCACCCTGAGAGCCCTGAGCCCCCTGAGAGCCACCCTGAGAGCCACCCTGAGAGCCACCCTGAGAGCCCTGAGCCCCCTGAGATCCACCCTGAGAGCCCTGAGCCCCCTGAGATCCACCCTGAGAGCCCTGAGCCCCCTGAGAGCCACCCTGAGCCCCCTGAGATCCACCCTGAGAGCCCTGAGCCCCCTGAGAGCCACCCTGGGAGCCCTGAGCCCCCTGAGAGCCACCCTGAGAGCCCTGAGCCCCCTGAGAGCCACCCTGAGAGCCGCCCTGAGAGCCACCCTGAGAGCCACCCTGAGAGCCACCCTGAGAGCCCTGAGATCCACCCTGAGAGCCACCCTGAGAGCCCTGAGCCCCCTGAGAGCCACCCTGAGAGCCACCCTGAGAGCCCTGAGCCCCCTGAGAGCCGCCCTGAGAGCCCTGAGCCCCCTGAGAGCCACCCTGAGCCCCCTGAGAGCCACCCTGAGAGCCCTGAGCCCCCTGAGATCCACCCTGAGAGCCCTGAGCCCCCTGAGATCCACCCTGAGAGCCCTGAGCCCCCTGAGAGCCACCCTGAGAGCCCTGAGCCCCCTGAGATCCACCCTGAGAGCCCTGAGCCCCCTGAGAGCCACCCTGAGAGCCCTGAGCCCCCTGAGAGCCACCCTGAGAGCCCTGAGAGCCACCCTGAGAGCCCTGAGCCCCCTGAGAGCCACCCTGAGAGCCCTGAGCCCCCTGAGAGCCACCCTGAGAGCCCTGAGCCCCCTGAGAGCCACCCTGAGAGCCCTGAGCCCCCTGAGAGCCACCCTGAGAGCCACCCTGAGAGCCCTGAGCCCCCTGAGAGCCACCCTGAGAGCCCTGAGCCCCCTGGGAGCCCCCTGAGAGCCCTGAGCCCCCTGAGAGCCACCCTGAGAGCCCTGAGATCCACCCTGAGAGCCACCCTGAGAGCCCTGAGCCCCCTGAGAGCCACCCTGAGAGCCCTGAGCCCCCTGAGAGCCACCCTGAGAGCCCTGAGCCCCCTGAGAGCCACCCTGAGAGCCCTGAGCCCCCTGAGATCTACCCTGAGAGCCCTGAGAGCCACCCTGAGAGCCCTGAGCCCCCTGAGAGCCACCCTGAGAGCCCTGAGCCCCCTGAGTGCCGCCCTGAGAGCCCTGAGATCCACCCTGAGAGCCACCCTGAGAGCCCTGAGCCCCCTGAGAGCCACCCTGAGAGCCCTGAGAGCCACCCTGAGCCCCCTGAGATCCACCCTGAGAGCCCTGAGCCCCCTGAGAGCCACCCTGAGAGCCCTGAGCCCCCTGAGAGCCACCCTGAGATCCACCCTGAGAGCCCTGAGCCCCCTGAGAGCCACCCTGAGAGCCCTGAGATCCACCCTGAGAGCACTGAGCCCCCTGAGAGCCACCCTGAGCCCCCTGAGATCCACCCTGAGAGCCCTGAGCCCCCTGAGAGCCACCCTGAGCCCCCTGAGAGCCACCCTGAGAGCCCTGAACCCCCTGAGATCCACCTCGAGATCCTCCCTCCACCCTCAGACCCCCTTGAAGCCCTTGAGATCCCCCTTGAGACCCCCTTGAAGCCCCTTGAACCCCACCTTGAAGCCCCTTGAACCCCTCAAGATCCCCCCTGAGCCCCCCCTGAACCCCCTTGAGGTGCCCCTGGGCCCCCCTGCTGACGCCCCCTGCCCCCCTGCAGAGGCTGTGGTGAGCAGCGGCCGGGTGGAGAAGTCTCCCCACGAGCAGGAGATCAAATTCTTCGCCAAGGTCAGGAGTGGGGAGAGGACAACTCCCCAGGGGGCTCCCCCAGGGGCTTGGGGAGGGTCCCCCCCTGGGCTGGGGGGGGGGGTCTGCAGGGGCTGGTTGGGGTCCCAAGGAGGGGAGGAAGGGGTGGGGAGCGGGGGGAGATCCCTCAAGGTCCTCAGGGGTTCCTCAGAGTTCCTCAGAGGTTCCTCAGAAGCTCCTCAGGAGTTCCCCAGAGGTTTCTCAGAGGTTGCTCAGAGGTTCCTTAGAGCTTCCTCAGAGGTTCCTCAGGGGTTCCTCAGAAGCTCCTGAGAGGATCCTCAGAGCTTCCTCAGGGGTTCATCAGGGGCTTCTCAGGAGTTCCTCAGAGGTTGCTCAGAGCTTCCTCAGAAGCTCCTCAGGAGTTCCTCAGAGGTTGCTCAGAGCTTCCTCAGAAGCTCCTCAGGAGTTCCTCAGAGGTTGCTCAGAGCTTCCTCAGAAGCTCCTCAGGAGTTCCTCAGAGGTTCCTCTGGGGTTCCTCAGAGTCTCCTCAGGGGTTCCTCTGGAGTTCCTCAGAGGTTGCTCTGAGGTTCCTCAGAAGCTCCTCAGGAGTTCCTCAGAGGTTGCTCAGAGCTTCCTCAGAAGCTCCTCAGGAGTTCCTCAGAGGTTGCTCAGAGCTTCCTCAGAAGCTCCTCAGGAGTTCCTCAGAGTTCCTCAGAGGTTCCTCAGAAGCTCCTCAGGAGTTCCCCAGAGGTTTCTCAGAGGTTCCTTAGAGCTTCCTCAGGGGCTCCTCAGTGGTTCCTCAGGGGTTCCTCAGAAGCTCCTGAGAGGATCCTCAGAGCTTCCTCAGGGGTTCATCAGGGGCTTCTCAGGAGTTCCTCAGAGGTTGCTCAGAGCTTCCTCAGAAGCTCCTCAGGAGTTCCTCAGAGGTTGCTCAGAGCTTCCTCAGAAGCTCCTCAGGAGTTCCCCAGAGGTTGCTCAGAGCTTCCTCAGAAGCTCCTCAGGAGTTCCTCAGAGTTCCTCAGAGGTTCCTCAGAAGCTCCTCAGGAGTTCCCCAGCGGTTTCTCAGAGGTTCCTTAGAGCTTCCTCAGGGGCTCCTCAGAGGTTCCTCAGGGGTTCCTCAGAAGCTCCTGAGAGGATCCTCAGAGCTTCCTCAGGGGTTCATCAGGGGCTTCTCAGGAGTTCCTCAGAGGTTGCTCAGAGCTTCCTCAGAAGCTCCTCAGGAGTTCCTCAGAGGTTCCTCTGGGGTTCCTCAGAGTCTCCTCAGGGGTTCCTCTGGAGTTCCTCAGAGGTTGCTCTGAGGTTCCTCAGAAGCTCCTCAGGAGTTCCTCAGAAGCTCCTCAGGAGTTCCTCTGAGGTTCCTCAGAAGCTCCTCAGAGGCTCCTCTGGGGCTCCTCAGAAGCTCCTCAGAAGCTCCTTAGAGGTTCCTCAGAAGCTCCTCAGAGGTTCCTCTGGAGTTCCTTAGAGGTTGCTCAGAGCTTCCTCAGAAGCTCCTTAGAGGTTCCTTAGAGGTTCCTCAGAAGCTCCTCAGAGGTTCCTCTGGAGTTCCTTAGAGGTTGCTCAGAGCTTCCTCAGAAGCTCCTCAGAGGTTCCTGAGAAGCTCCTCAGAGGTTGCTCAGAGCTTCCTCCTGCCCCCTCCCCAGATCCTGCTGCCCCTCATCAACCAATACTTCCACAACCACTGCCTCTACTTCCTCTCCACCCCGGCCAAGGTGCTGGGCAGCGGTGGCCACGCTTCCAACAAGGAGAAGGAGATGATCACCAGGTCAGGGACCCCCCCAGCTCCTCCTCCTTGCTCCTGGGGGGACCTCCAGAACCTCAGCCGGGAGCTCCTTGCCCCTCCAGCCCCATCCCTGGAGCTCCAACCCCATCCCTGGAGCTCCAACTCCATCTCTGGAGGTCCAACTCCCTCCCTGGAGCTCCAACCCCACCCCTGGAGCTCCATCCCCATCCCTGGAGCTCCTACTCCATCCCTGCACCTCCATCCCTGCAGCTCCACACCTGGACCTCCTACTCCCTCCCTCCTTGTCCCCCTCCTTGTCCCTCTCTTTGTCCCCTTTCTTTGTCCCTCTCTTTGTCCCTCTCTTTGTCCCCTCTCTTTGTCCCTCTCCTTGTCCCCCCTCCTTGTCCCCCTCCTTGTCCCCCTCCTTGTCCCCCTCCTTGTCCCCCTCCTTGTCCCCCTCCTTGTCCCCCTCCTTGTCCCTCTCTTTGTTCCCCTCCTTGTCCCCCTCCTTGTCCCCCTCCTTGTCCCCCTCCTTGTCCCCCTCTTTGTCCCTCTCCTTGTTCCCTCTCCTTGTTCCCTCTCTTTGTCCCTCTCCTTGTCCCCCTCCTTGTCCCCCTCCTTGTCCCCCTCCTTGTCCCCCTCCTTGTCCCCCTCCTTGTCCCTCTCTTTGTTCCCCCTCTCTTTGTTCCCCCTCTTTGTCCCTCTCCTTGCTCCCTCTCCTTGCTCCCTCTCCTTGCTCCCTCTCCTTGTCCCCCTCCTTGTCCCCCTCCTTGTCCCCCTCCTTGTCCCTCTCTTTGTTCCCCTCCTTGTCCCCCTCCTTGTCCCCCTCCTTGTCCCCCTCCTTGTCCCCCTCCTTGTCCCCCTCCTTGTCCCTCTCTTTGTTCCCCCTCTCTTTGTTCCCCCTCTCTTTGTTCCCCCTCTTTGTCCCTCTCCTTGTTCCCTCTCCTTGTCCCTCTCTTTGTCCCCCTCGTCCCCCTCCTTGTCCCCCTCCTTGTCCCCCTCCTTGTCCCCCTCTTTGTCCCTCTCCTTGTTCCCTCTCCTTGTCCCCCTCTTTGTCCCTCTCCTTGTTCCCTCTCCTTGTTCCCTCTCTTTGTCCCTCTCCTTGTCCCCCTCTTTGTCCCCCTCTTTGTCCCCCTCTTTGTCCCCCTCTTTGTCCCCCTCTTTGTCCCTCTCCTTGTCCCTCTCTTTGTCCCCTCTCTTTGTCCCCTCTCTTTGT
The DNA here is from genome assembly GCF_014839835.1 of Dryobates pubescens. NCBI lineage: Eukaryota > Metazoa > Chordata > Aves > Piciformes > Picidae > Dryobates > Dryobates pubescens. The sequence goes on from NW_026530714.1 coordinate 13,999, forward strand.
CCCTCTCCTTGTTCCCTCTCCTTGTCCCCTCTCCTTGTCCCCCTCCTTGTCCCCCTCCTTGTCCCCCTCCTTGTCCCTCTCTTTGTTCCCCCTCTTTGTCCCCCTCTTTGTCCCCCTCTTTGTCCCCCTCTTTGTCCCTCTCCTTGTTCCCTCTCCTTGTCCCTCTCTTTGTCCCTCTCCTTGACCCTCTCCTTGTCCCCCTCCTTGTCCCCCTCCTTGTCCCCCTCCTTGTCCCTCTCCTTGTCCCCCTCCTTGTCCCCCTCCTTGTCCCCCTCCTTGTCCCCCTCCTTGTCCCCCTCCTTGTCCCCCTCCTTGTCCCTCTCCTTGTCCCTCTCCTTGTCCCTCTCTTTGTCCCCCTCCTTGTCCCCCTCTTTGTCCCCCTCTTTGTCCCCTCTCCTTGTCCCCTCTCCTTGTCCCCTCTCCTTGTTCCCTCTCCTTGTTCCCCCTCCTTGTCCCCCTCCTTGTCCCCCCTCTCTTTGTCCCCCCTCTCTTTGTCCCCCCTCTCTTTGTTCCCCCTCTCTTTGTTCCCCCTCTCTTTGTTCCCCCTCTCTTTGTTCCCCCTCTTTGTCCCCCTCTTTGTCCCCCTCCTTGTCCCCCTCCTTGTCCCCCTCCTTGTCCCCCTCCTTGTCCCCCTCCTTGTTCCCTCTCTTTGTCCCTCTCCTTGTTCCCCCTCTTTGTCCCCCTCTTTGTCCCCCTCTTTGTCCCCCTCTTTGTCCCCCTCTTTGTCCCCCTCTTTGTCCCCCTCTTTGTTCCCTCTCCTTGGTCCCTCTCCTTGGTCCCTCTCCTTGGTCCCTCTCCTTGGTCCCTCTCCTTGTTCCCCCTCCTTGTCCCTCTCCTTGTCCCCCTCCTTGACCCTCTCCTTGTCCCTCTCTCCCCCTCAGCCTCTTCTGCAAGCTGGCAGCCCTGGTCCGCCACCGCGTCTCCCTCTTCGGTAAGGGGACAGCCCACAGGGGTGGCCTTGGTGGCCTTGGTGGCATCTGACCCTCCCCCTTGCTGTGGCCCTGTCCTCCCCCTCCCCCCCCAACTCCCCTCTCTCTCTTCCCTCCTCCAGGCACCGATGCCCCAGCGGTGGTCAACTGCCTGCACATCCTGGCTCGCTCCCTGGATGCCAGGTGGGACCCTGGGGCCCTGGGGACACCACCCCTGGGGACACCACCCCTGGGGTCACCACCCCTGGGGTCATCACCAACCCTGGGGACACCACCCCGGGGTCACCACCCCTGGGGTCACCACTGGGCTGAGGTCCTTGTCCCATACCTGCTGGCCATATCCCATGTCTGGTGGCCATGTCCCATACCTGGTGGCCCTGCCCCACACCTACTAGCCCTGTCCCCTGCCTGGTGGCCCTGTCCCATACCTGGTAGCCCTGTCCCATACCTGGTAGCCCTGTCCCCTGCCTGGTAGCCCTGTCCCCATGTCCCCTGCCCCGCTGTGCCCCTCAGGACCGTGATGAAGTCCGGGCCAGAGATCGTCAAGGCCGGGCTGAGGTCCTTCTTCGAGAGCGCCTCGGAGGACATCGAGAAGATGGTGGAGAACCTGAAGCTGGGGAAGGTGACCCAGAGCAGGACCCAGGTGAAAGGAGTGGCCCAGAACATCAACTACACCACCCTGGCCCTGCTGCCCGTCCTCACCTCCCTCTTCGAGCACCTGGCCCAGCACGGCTTCGGCGACGACGTCATCCGTGAGCGGGAGGGGAGAGGGTGGGGGAGAGGGTGGGGATAAAGTGGGGAGAGGGTGGGGGAGAGGGTGGGGGTAAGTTGGGGAGAGGGTGGGGATAAGCTGGGGATAAGGTGGGGAGAGGGTGGGGATAAGTTGGGGAGAGGGTGGGGAGAGGGTGGGGATAAGTTGGGGAGAGGGTGGGGATAAGCTGGGGATAAGGTGGGGAGAGGGTGGGGATAAGGTGGGGAGAGGGTGGGGATAAGTTGGGGATAAGGTGGGGAGAGGGTGGGGATAAGGTGGGGAGAGGGTGGGGAGAGGGTGGGGATAAGTTGGGGAGAGGGTGGGGGAGAGGGTGGGGATAAGGTGGGGAGAGGGTGGGGATAAGGTGGGGAGAGGGTGGGGAGAGGGTGGGGATAAGGTGGGGATAAGGTGGGGAGAGGGTGGGGATAAGGTGGGGAGAGGGTGGGGAGAGGGTGGGGATAAGTTGGGGATAAGGTGGGGAGAGGGTGGGGATAAGGTGGGGAGAGGGTGGGGGAGAGGGTGGGGATAAGTTGGGGATAAGGTGGGGAGAGGGTGGGGATAAGGTGGGGAGAGGGTGGGGGAGAGGGTGGGGATAAGGTGGGGAGAGGGTGGGGATAAGTTGGGGAGAGGGTGGGGGAGAGGGTGGGGATAAGGTGGGGAGAGGGTGGGGATAAGTTGAGGAGAGGGTGGGGAGAGGGTGGGGATAAGTTGGGGAGAGGGTGGGGGAGAGGGTGGGGGTAAGTTGGGGAGAGGGTGGGGGAGAGGGTGGGGGAGAGGGTGGGGATAAAGTGGGGAGAGGGTGGGGGAGAGGGTGGGGGTAAGGTGGGGAGAGGGTGGGGATAAGTTGGGGAGAGGGTGGGGAGAGGGTGGGGATAAGTTGGGGAGAGGGTGGGGATAAGGTGGGGAGAGGGTGGGGGAGAGGGTGGGGATAAGGTGGGGAGAGGGTGGGGATAAGTTGGGGAGAGGGTGGGGAGAGGGTGGGGAGAGGGAGGGGAGAGGGTGGGGAGAGGGTGGAGGAGAGGGTGGGGAGAAAATGGGAGGAGGATGGGGAGAGGGCAGGGAGAGGGTGGGGACACTTTGGGGCCACCTTGGGGACACTTTGAGGACTCCTTGAGGACACTTTGAGGATTCCTTGGGGCCACCTTGGGGCCACCTTGGGGACACTTTGGGGCCTCCTTGGGGACACTTTGGGGCCTCCTTGGGGACACTTTGAGGACTCCTTGGGGATACTTCGGAGCCACCTTGGGGATACCTTGAGGACTCCTTGGGGATACTTTGGAGCCACCTTGGGGATACTTTGAGGACTCCTTGGGGATACTTCGGGGCCACCAACCGTCCCCTTGTCGCCCCCCAGTGGACGATGTGCAGGTCTCCTGCTACCGAATCCTCTGCAGCATCTACTCCCTGGGCACCACTCGCAATCCCTATGTGGAGAGGTTGGTGGCCAGGGGGGGACAACACCGGGGGGGGGACACAAGGAGGGGAGGACACCTGGGGGCTCCAGGAGGAACCAAGAGGTTCTAGGAGGTGTTTGGGGCTCTCCAGGAGGTCTTTTGGGGTCTCCAGGAGGTCTTTGGGGTCTCCAGGAGGTCTTTTGGGGTCTCCAGGAGGTCTTTTGGGGTCTCCAGGAGGTCTTTTAGGGTCTCCAGGAGGTCTTTGGGGCTCTCCAGGAGGTCTTTGGGGCTCTCCTTGAGGTCTTTTGGGGTCTCCAGAAGGTCTTTTAGGGTCTCCAGGAGGTCTTTGGGGCTCTCCTTGAGGTCTTTTGGGGTCTCCAGGAGGTCTTTGGGGCTCTCCTTGAGGTCTTTTGGGGTCTCCTTGAGGTCTTTTGGGGTCTCCAGGAGGTCTTTTGGGCTCCCCCTGAGGTCTTTTAGGCTCTCCAGGAGGCGTTTTGGGGTGTTTCCCCTTTGCCCCGCCCCCTTCCCCTTTGCCCCGCCCCCTTCCCCATTTGCCCCGCCCCCTTCCCCTTTCCCTGCCGCCTGCCCCTCGGAGGGGCTCTCTGGTGACCCCTGGCGGCCGTGGCTGTGCCTGCAGGCAGCGGCCGGCGCTGGGGGAGTGTCTAACCCTAACCCCGCCCCCTGTTCCCCCCCTCCCCCTTTCCCCGCCCCCTGCCCCTCGGAGGGGCTCTCTGGTGACCCCTGGCGGCCGTGGCTGTGCCCGCAGGCAGCGGCTGGCGCTGGGGGAGTGTCTAACCCTAACCCCGCCCCCTGTCCCCCCCCTCCCCCTTTCCCCGCCCCCTGCCCCTCGGAGGGGCTCTCTGGTGACCCCTGGCGGCCGTGGCTGTGCCCGCAGGCAGCGGCCGGCGCTGGGGGAGTGTCTAACCCTAACCCCGCCCCCCATACCCCCCTCCCCCTTTCCCCGCCCCCTGCCCCTCGGAGGGGCTCTCTGGTGACCCCTGGTGGCCGTGGCTGTGCCCGCAGGCAGCGGCCGGCGCTGGGGGAGTGTCTAACCCTAACCCCGCCCCCTGTCCCGTCCCCCCCCTTTCCCCGCCCCCTGCCCCTCGGAGGGGCTCTCTGGTGACCCCTGGCGGCCGTGGCTGTGCCCGCAGGCAGCGGCCGGCGCTGGGGGAGTGTCTAACCCTAACCCCGCCCCCTGTCCCGTCCCCCCCCTTTCCCCGCCCCCTGCCCCTCGGAGGGGCTCTCTGGTGACCCCTGGCGGCCGTGGCTGTGCCCGCAGGCAGCGGCCGGCGCTGGGGGAGTGCCTGGCGCGGCTGGCGGCCGCCATGCCTGTGGCCTTCCTGGAGCCGCAGCTCAACCACTTCAACCCCTGCTCGGTCTACAGCACCAAGTCCCCCCGGGAGCGTGCCAGTGAGTCTCCCCCCACTCTCCCCCACCTCCCCCCCTCCCAAAGGTGCTCACCCCACCCTGTGCCCCGCCCCAGGGCTTCCGGGGTCCTCCCTGGGCCACTGGGGGTCTCCTCGTGGGGGTCTCCTCCTCACCCCCCACCCTGTGCCCTCCATGCCCTCTCTCCCTGCTCTCCCTTCTCTCCCCTCTGCCCCTTTCCATGCCCTCCCTCCCTTCTCTCCCTCCGTCCTCTCTCTCCCTTCTCTCCTTCCATCCCCTCTCCCCCCTCCCGCCTCTTCCTCCCTCCCTCTTCCTCCCTCCCTCTTCCTCCCTCCCGCCTCTTCCTCCCTCTCTCTTCCTCCCTCCCTCCCCTCCTCCCCTCCCTCTTCCTCCCTCCCCTCCTCCCCTCCCTCTTCCTCCCTCCCCTCCTCCCCTCCCTCTTCCTCCCTCCCCTCCTCCCCTCCCTCTCCCTCCCTCCCTTCTCTCCCTCCATCTCTTCAACCCTCTCCCTGCCTTCTTTCTTTTCCCTCCCTTCCTCCTTCCTCCCCTCCCTCTCTCCCTCCCTTCTCTTCCTCCATCTCCTCTACCCCTTCTCATCTCTTCCTCACTCCCTTCTCCCTCCCTCTCTCCCTCCCTCCCTCTCCCTCTCACTCTCGCCTCTTCCTCCCTCCCTCCCCTCTCTTCCTCCATTCCCTCTACCCTCTCTCGCCTCTTCCTCCCTTCTCTCCCTCCATCCCCTCTGCCCCCTCCATCTCCTCTCTCCCTCCCTCTCCCCTTCTCCCCTCTCTCCCTCCCTCTCCCCTTCTCCCCTCTCTCCCTCCCTCTCCCCTTCTCCCCTCTCTCCCTCCCTCTCTCCCTCTCTCCCTCCATCCCCTCTCTCCCTCTCTCCCCCTCCATCTCCTCTCTCTTCTCCCTCTCTCTCTCCCCTTTTCCCCTCTCTCCCTTTCTTCCTCCCTCCTTTCTCTCCCTCCATCTTCTCTACCCCCCTCACCTCTCCCTTCCCCCCCTCCCTCCTCTCTCCTCCCATCTCCCTCCTCTCTCCTCCCATCTCCCTCCCTCCTCTCTCCTCCCATCTCCCTCCCTCCTCTCCCTCCATCCCCTCTACCGCCCCATCCTCTTTCTCCTTCCCTCCCTCCCTTCTCTCCCTCCTCCCTCCCTTCTCTCCCTCCTCCCTCCCTTCTCTCCCTCCTCCCTCCCTTCTCTCCCTCCCTCCTCTCTCCCCCCTCCATTCCCTCTCTCCCCCCTCCATTCCCTCTCTCCCCCCTCCATTCCCTCCCTCCCTCCCCTCTGCCCCCTCCATTCCCTCCCTTCCCCCTCCATTCCCTCCCTCCCTCCCCTCTGCCCCCTCTCCCCCTCTCCCCTCTCCCCTCCCGCCGCTGCCCGCAGTCCTGGGCCTGCCGGGCCGGGTGGAGGAGCTGTGCCCGGACATCCCGGAGCTGGAGGGGCTGATGGGGACCATCGGGGGGCTGGCGGAGTCGGGGGCTCGCTACACGGAGATGCCGCACGTCATCGAGGTGGCCCTGCCCATGCTCTGCCACTACCTGCCCCGCTGGTGGGAGCGGGGCCCCGACAGCGCCCCCCGCGGGCCCTGGGCCACCGCCGTCACCGGCCACCACCTCAACGCCCTGCTGGGCAACATCCTCCGCATCGTCGTCAACAACCTGGGCATCGACCAGGCCTCCTGGATGAAGCGCCTGGCAGGTGGGCACCTGGGCACTAGGAGGGGCACCTGGGGGCCTGGGGGGCACCTGGGCACTAGGAGGGGCACCTGGGGGCCTGGGGGTCTGGGGAGAGCACTTGGGGGCCTGGGGAGGGCCTCCTGGAGGAAGCGCCTGGCAGGTGGGCACCTGGGCACTAGGAGGGGCACCTGGGGGGCCTGGGGGGCACCTGGGCACTAGGAGGGGCACCTGGGGGCCTGGGGGGCACCTGGGGGTCTGGGGAGAGCACTTGGGGGCCTGGGGAGGGCCTCCTGGAGGAAGCGCCTGGCAGGTGGGCGCCTGGGCACTAGGAGGGGCACCTGGGGGGCACCTGGGGGTCTGGGGAGAGCACTTGGGGGCCTGGGGAGGGCCTCCTGGAGGAAGCGCCTGGCAGGTGGGCACCTGGGCACTAGGAGGGGCACCTGGGGGCCTGGGGGGCACCTGGGCACTAGGAGGGGCACCTGGGGGCCTGGGGGGCACCTGGGGGTCTGGGGAGAGCACTTGGGGGCCTGGGGAGGGCCTCCTGGAGGAAGCGCCTGGCAGGTGGGCACCTGGGCACTAGGAGGGGCACCTGGGGGGCACCTGGGGGTCTGGGGAGAGCACTTGGGGGCCTGGGGAGGGCCTCCTGGAGGAAGCGCCTGGCAGGTGGGCACCTGGGCACTAGGAGGGGCACCTGGGGGCCTGGGGGGCACCTGGGCACTAGGAGGGGCACCTGGGGGCCTGGGGGGCACCTGGGGGTCTGGGGAGAGCACTTGGGGGCCTGGGGAGGGCCTCCTGGATGAAGCGCCTGGCAGGTGGGCACCTGGGCACTAGGAGGGGCACCTGGGGGCCTGGGGTGGGCACCTGGGGGCCTGGGGAGGGCCTCCTGGAGGAAGCGCCTGGCAGGTGGGCACCTGGGGGGCTGGGGGGCGCCTGGAGGGCACCTGGGGGCCTGGGGAGGGTCTGGGGTGGTCTTGGGGAGGTCCAGGTGCCCCTAGAGAGGCTCTGGAGGTGCTGCTGGGGGTCTGGGGTGGTTCTGGAGGTGCTCCTGGGGAGGGTCTGGGGTGGTCCAGGTGCCCCTAGAGACCCTCTGGAGGTGCTCCTGGGGGTGGTCATGGGGAGGGTCTGGGGTGGTCCAGGTGCCCCTAGAGACCCTCTGGAGGTGCTGCTGTGGGCTCTGGGGTGGTCCTGGGGTGGTCCAGGTGCCCCTAGAGACCCTCTGGAGGTGCTCCTGGGGGTGGTCCTGGGGAGGGTCTGGGGTGGTCCAGGTGCCCCTAGAGACCCTCTGGAGGTGCTCCTGGGGGTGGTCCTGGGGAGGGTCTGGGGTGGTCCAGGTGCCTCTAGAGACCCTCTGGAGGTGCTCCTGGGGGTGGTCATGGGGAGGGTCTGGGGTGGTCCAGGTGCCCCTAGAGACCCTCTGGAGGTGCTCCTGGGGAGGGTCTGGGGTGGTCCAGGTGCCTCTAGAGACCCTCTGGAGGTGCTCCTGGGGGTGGTCCTGAGGAGGGTCTGGGGTGGTCCAGGTGCCCCTAGAGACCCTCTGGAGGTGCTGCTGTGGGCTCTGGGGTGGTCCTGGGGTGGTCCAGGTGCCCCTAGAGACCCTCTGGAGTTGCTCCTGGGGGTCTGGGGTGGTCCTGGGGAGGGTCTGGGGTGGTCCAGGTGCCCCTAGAGAGGCTCTGGAGGTGCTGCTGGGGGTCTGGGGTGGTTCTGGAGGTGCTCCTGGGGAGGGTCTGGGGTGGTCCAGGTGCCTCTAGAGACCCTCTGGAGGTGCTCCTGGGGGTGGTCCTGGGGAGGGTCTGGGGTGGTCCAGGTGCCCCTAGAGACCCTCTGGAGTTGCTCCTGGCGGTGGTCCTGGGGAGGGTCTGGGGTGGTCCAGGTGCCCCTAGAGACCCTCTGGAGGTGCTCCTGGGGAGGGTCTGGGGTGGTCCAGGTGCCCCTAGAGACCCTCTGGAGGTGCTCCTGGGGGTGGTCATGGGGAGGGTCTGGGGTGGTCCAGGTGCCCCTAGAGACCCTCTGGAGTTGCTCCTGGCGGTGGTCCTGGGGAGGGTCTGGGGTGGTCCAGGTGCCCCTAGAGACCCTCTGGAGGTGCTCCTGGGGGTGGTCCTGGGGAGGGTCTGGGGTGGTCCAGGTGCCCCTAGAGACCCTCTGGAGGTGCTGCTGTGGGCTCTGGGGTGGTCCTGGGGTGGTCCAGGTGCCCCTAGAGACCCTCTGGAGTTGCTCCTGGGGGTCTGGGGTGGTCATGGGGAGGGTCTGGGGTCCTCCAGCTGCCTCTAGAGCCCCTCTGGAGGTGCTGCTGGCCCCTTGGTGGTGGGGTGGGGGTGGGGGGGGGGTCGTTCCCGACCCTCTCCCCCCTTGCCTCCCCCTCCCCATGCCCAGTGTTCGCCCAGCCCATCGTCAGCAAGGCCAGGCCGGAGCTGCTGCGCTCCCACTTCATCCCCACCCTGGAGAGGCTGAAGAAGAGGGCAGGGAAGGTGGTGGCCGAGGAGGAGCAGCTGAGGCTGGAGGCCAGGGGGGAGGGGGAGGAGGCCGAGCTGCAGCTGCGCGATGAGTTCGCCGTCCTCTGCCGCGACCTCTACGCCCTCTACCCCCTCCTCATCCGCTACGTCGACAACAGCCGGTGAGGGGGGGAGGGATGGGGGGGAGGGGCAGGGGGGAGGGGAGGGGAGGGGGAAGGAGAAAGGAGGGGAGGGGAAGGGAAAAGGGAGAGGGAAGGGAAAAGGGAGAGGGAAGGGAAAGGAAAAGGGAGAGGGAAGGGAAAGGAAAAGGGAGAGGGAAGGGAAAGGAAAAGGGAGAGGGAAGGGAAAAGGGGGAGGGAAGAGGAGGGGAGGGGAAGGGAAAAGGGAAGGAGAAAGGAGGGGAGGGGAAGGGGGAGGGAAGGCAAAAAGGGAGAGGGAAGGGAAAAGGGAGAGGGAAGGGGAAGGAGAAAGGAGGGGAGGGGAAGGGAAGGGAAAAGGGAGAGGGAAGGGAAAAGGGAGAGGGAAGGGGGAGGGAAGAGGAGGGGAGGGGAAGGAGAAAGGGGAAGGGAAGGGAAGGGAAGGGAAGGGAAGGGAAGGGAAAGGAAGGGAAGGGAAGGGAAGGGAAGGGAAGGGAAGGGAAGGGAAGGGAAGGGAAGGGAAGGGAAGGGAAGGGAAGGGAAGGGAAGGGAAGGGGGTCAGGAGCCGTCCATGGTGGAGCATGTCCTTTGGTGGTGGCCATGGCCTTCCTGATAGTAGCCATGCCCCCTCTGACAGTAGTCACAGCCCCTGTGATGGTAGCCAGGGCCCCTGTGATGGTAGCCATGGCCCCTCTGATGGTAGCCATGGCCCTCCTGATCGTAGCCATTGACCTCTTGACGGTAGCCACGGCCCCTCTGACGGTAGCCATGTCCCCTCTGATGGTAGCCATGGCCCCTCTGATGGTAGCCATGGCCCCTCTGATGGTAGCCATGGCCCTCCTGATCGTAGCCATTGACCTCTTGACGGTAGCCACGGCCCCTCTGACGGTAGCCGTGTCCCCTCTGATGGTAGCCATGGCCCTCCTGATGGTCTCCATTGACCTCCTGATGGTCTCCATGGACTTCCTGACGGTAGCCATGGCCCCTCTGATGGTAGCCATGGACCTCTGATGGTCTCCATGGACTTTCTGATGGTAGCCACGGCTCCTCTGATGGTAGCCACCGCCCCTCTGACGGTAGCCACAGCCCCTTTGACGGTAGCCACCGCCCCTCTGACAGTAGCCATGCCCCTTCTGACGGTAGCCACGGCTCCTCTGATGGTAGCCATGGCCCTCCTGATGGTCTCCATTGACCTCCTGACGGTAGCCATGCCCCCTCTGACGGTAGCCATGCCCCCTCTGACGGTAGCCACGGCCCCTCTGACGGTGGCCACCCCCCCTGCAGGGCCAAGTGGCTGACAGAGCCCAACGAGGACGCCGAGGAGCTGTTCCGCATGGTGGGAGAGGTCTTCATCTACTGGTCCAAGTCCCACGTGAGTAGCCCCAGGGGAGGGGGAGGTGGTCCCTCGGGGAGGGGGGGTGGGGGTGGGGGTCCCCTCAGCCCACCCCCCCGTGTGGGGGAGGGGCTGACCCCTGCTGGGCCCCCCCAGAACTTCAAGCGGGAAGAGCAGAACTTCGTGGTGCAGAACGAGATCAACAACATGTCCTTCCTCACCGCCGACAGCAAGAGCAAGATGGCCAAGGTGGGCCCCGGGAGACCCCCCCCAGGCCGCCCCCAGACCCCTCCCCGGGACCCTCAGACCCCCCTCGGACCACCCAACCCCCCCTCCCCCCACCGCCCCCCCAGCCCGGGACCTGCGCAGCAGCTCCGAGCCCTGCGGGGGACCCCAGCCCCCAACCCCAGCTTCAGCTTCTCCTCCCGGCCCACCCCACCCTTGGTGACCCCAACCCCACCCTTGGTGACCCCCAAACCCCCCACCCAGCCCACCCCCGGGACCCTCAGACCCCCCTCGGACCACCCACCCCCCCCGCCCCCCGCCGCCCCCCCCACCCGGGACCTGCGCGGCAGCTCCGAGCCCTGCGGGGGACCCCAGCCCCCAACCCCAGCTTCAGCTTCTCTTCCCGGCCCACCCCACCCCACCCCTGGTGACCCCAACCCCACCTGGTGACCCCCAGCCCACCCCTGGGACCCTCAGACCCCCCCTCCGACCACCCACCCCCCCCTCCCCCCACCGCCCCCCCCAGCCCGGGACCTGCGCAGCAGCTCCGAGCCCTGCGGGGGACCCCAGCCCCCAACCCCAGCTTCAGCTTCTCCTCCCGGCCCACCCCACCCCTGGTGACCCCAACCCCACCCTTGGTGACCCCCAAACCCCCCACCCAGCCCACCCCCAGGACCCTCAGACCCCCCTCAGACCACCCACCCCCCCCTCCCCCCACCGCCCCCCCCCAGCCCGGGACCTGCGCAGCAGCTCCGAGCCCTGCGGGGGACCCCAGCCCCCAACCCCAGCTTCAGCTTCTCCTCCCGGCCCACCCCACCCCTGGTGACCCCAACCCCACCTGGTGACCCCCAGCCCACCCCTGGGACCCTCAGACCCCCCCTCAGACCACCCACCCCCCCCTCCCCCCACCGCCCCCCCCAGCCCGGGACCTGCGCAGCAGCTCCGAGCCCTGCGGGGGACCCCAGCCCCCAACCCCAGCTTCAGCTTCTCCTCCCGGCCCACCCCACCCTTGGTGACCCCAACCCCACCCCTGGTGACCCCAACCCTACTTGGTGACCCCAAACCGAACCCAACCTTGAGGTTCTCCTCCCATCCTACCACCCCTGGTGCCCCCCAACCCCACCTGGTGCCCCCCAACCCCACCTGGTGCCCCCAACCCCACCTGGTGACCCCAACCCCACCTGGTGCCCCCAACCCACTCAACCCAGAGCTTCTCCTCCCCTCCCACCACCCTTGGTGCCCTCCAACCCCACCTGGTGACCCCAACCCCTCCTGGTGACCCCAAACCCAACCCAACCTTGAGGTTCTCCTCCTATCCTACCACCCCTGGTGACCCCAACCCTACCTGGTGACCCCCAACCCCTCCAGCCCACAGCTTCTCCTCCCAGCTCACCCCACCCTTGGTGACCCCAACCCAACCCAACCTTGAGGTTCTCCTCCCATCCTACCAACCCTGGTGCCCCTCAACCCCTCCTGATGACCCCAACCCCACCTGGTGACCCCAACCCCTCCAGCCCAGAGCTTCTCCTCCCTTCCCACCACCCTTGGTGCCCTCCAACCCCACCTGGTGACCCCAACCCCTCCTGGTGACCCCAACCCACCCATCCCAGAGCTTCTCCTCCCATCCCACCACCCTTGGTGACCCCCAACCCACTCAACCCAGAGCTTCTCCTCCCATCCCACCCCACCTTTGGTGCCCCTCAACCCCTCCTGGTGACCCCAACCCCACCCCCCCCTAACACTGTCTCTTCTCTCCTGCCCTTGGCCTCTGGTGGTGCCTCCTAGTCCGGAGAAGGCCAGGTTAGAGGGGGCCTCGAGGGTGGGGGGCACCTGGGGGGCACCTTGCTTGGCACCTCCAAGGCCAAGGCCCTGCTCCATGAGGCCACCATGGTTGGGGCCTCCAAGACCCCTCCAAGGACCACCATGGTTGGGACCTCCAAGACCCCTCCAAGGACCACCATGGTTGGGACCTCCAAGACCCCTCCAAGGACCACCATGGTTGGGACCTCCAAGACCCCCTCCAAGGTTCTCCTCTGGGACCACCTTGGTTGGGACCCCCAAGACCAAGGTCCTGCTCTATGAGGCCACCTTGAGGTTCTCCTGGAGGTTCCTGATGGTTCCTTTGAGGTTCTTAAAGTCCTTTAGGTCCCCTTGAGCTCCTCCTGGAGGCCCTTAAGATCCTCCTGAGCTCCTTGAGCTCCTCCTGGAGGTCTCTGCTGGCTCCTTTGATGCTCTTAAGGTCCTTCTGAGCCCCTTGAGCTTCTCCTGAGCTCCTTGAGCTCCTCCTGGAGGTCTCTGCTGGTTCCTTTGAGGCTCTTAAGACCCTTAAGGTCCTCCTGAGCTCCTTGAGCTTCTCCTGGAGGCCCTTAAGATCCTCCTGAGCTCCTTGAGCTCCTCCTGGAGGTCTCTGCTGGCTCCTTTGATGCTCTTAAGGTCCTTCTGAGCCCCTTGAGCTTCTCCTGGAGGCCCTTAAGATCCTCCTGAGCTCCTTGAGCTCCTCCTGGAGGTCTCTGCTGGTTCCTTTGAGGCTCTTAAGACCCTTAAGGTCCTCCTGAGCTCCTTGAGCTCCTTCTGGAGGTCTCTGCTGGCTCCTTTGAGGCTCTTAAGGTCCTTCTGAGCTCCTTGAGCTTCTCCTGGAGGCCCTTAAGATCCTCCTGAGCTCCTTGAGCTCCTCCTGGAGGTCTCTGCTGGTTCCTTTGAGGCTCTTAAGATCCTTCTGAGCTCCTTGAGCTCCTTCTGGAGGTCCCTGCTGGTTCCTTTGAGGCTCTTAAGATCCTTAAGGTTCTCCTGAGCTCCTTGAGCTTCTCCTGGAGGCCCTTCAGGCCCTCCTGAGCTCCTTGAGCTCCTCCTGGAGGTCCCTGCTGGTTCCTTTGAGGCTCTTGAGATCCTCTTGAGCTCCTCCTGGAGGCCCTTAAGGTCCTCCTGAGCTCCTTGAGCTCCTCCTGGAGGCCCTTCAGGCCCTCCTGAGCCCCTCGAGCTCCTCCTGGAGGTCTCTGCTGGCTCCTTCGAGGCCCTTCAGGCCCTCCTGAGCTCCTTGAGCTCCTCCTGGAGGCTCTTAAGATCCTCCTGGAGGTCTCTGCTGGCTCCTTTGAGGCTCTTAAGATCCTTCTGAGCTCCTTGAGCTCCTCCTGGAGGTCTCTGCTGGTTCCTTTGATGCTCTTAAGACCCTTAAGGTCCTCTTGAGCTCCTCCTGGAGGCCCTTCAGGCCCTCCTGAGCCCCTCGAGCTCCTCCTGGAGGTCTCTGCTGGCTCCTTCGAGGCCCTTCAGGCCCTCCTGAGCTCCTTGAGCTCCTCCTGGAGGTCTCTGCTGGCTCCTTCAAGGCCCTTCAGGCCCTCCTGAGCTCCTTGAGCTCCTCCTGGAGGCTCTTAAGATCCTCCTGGAGGTCTCTGCTGGCTCCTTTGAGGCTCTTAAGGTCCTCCTGAGCCCCCCCCGCGAGCGCCCCCCGGGGGGGGTCCCCGGCAGTGGTGGCAGCCCCCTGGGGGGCTGTGTGCCCGCAGGGGGGAGGCTCAGAGCAGGAGAGGAGCAAGAAGAAGCGGCGGGGGGACCGCTACTCGGTGCACACCTCCCTGATCGTGGCCACCCTGAAGAAGATGCTGCCCATCGGCCTCAACATGTGCAGCCCCAGCGACCAGGAGCTCATCGGCCTGGCCAAGGGCCGCTACGCCCTGGTGGGTGCCCCCCCTGCCCCCCCCCGGGCCGGGGGGCCGCCTGGGAGGGGATGGGGAGGAGCTGGGAGGGCTTGGGGGCGACCTCCTGGCTGTGGGGAGGAGCTGGGGGGGGTCGGGGAGGAGCTGGGAGGGGATGGGGAGGAGCTGGGAGGGGATGGGGAGGAGCTGGGGGGGGGATGGGGAGGAGCTGGAAGGGGATGGGGAGGAGCTGGGAAGGCTTGGGGGTGACCTCCTGGTTGTGGGGAGGAGCTGGGGGGGGTCGGGGAGGAGCTGGGGGGGGATGGGGAGGAGCTGGGAAGGCTTGGGGGTGACCTCCTGGCTGTGGGGAGGGGCTGGGGGGGGATGGGGAGGAGCTGGGAGGGGATGGGGAGGAGCTGGGAGGGGATGGGGAGGAGCTGGGAAGGCTTGGGGGTGACCTCCTGGCTGTGGGGAGGAGCTGGGAGGGGAGGGAAGGAGCTGGGAGGGGAGGGAAGGAGCTGGGAGGGGAGGGAAGGAGCTGGGAAGGCTTGGGGGTGACCTCCTGGCTGTGGGGAGGGGCTGGGGGGGGTCAGGGAGGAGCTGGGAGGGGATGGGGAGAAGCTGAGAGGGGTTGGGGAGGAGCTGGGAGGGGATGGGGAGGAGCTGGGAAGGCTTGGGGGCAACCTCCTGGCCATGGGGAGGAGCTGGGGGGGGATGGGGAGGAGCTGGGAAGGCTTGGGGGTGACCTCCTGGCTGTGGGGAGGAGCTGGGGGGGGATGGGGAGGAGCTGGGAGGGGATGGGGAGGAGCTGGGAGGGGATGGGGAGAAGCTGAGAGGGGTTGGGGAGGAGCTGGGAGGGGATGGGGAGAAGCTGAGAGGGGTTGGGGGCAACCTCCTGGCCATGGGGAGGAGCTGAGAGGGGTTGGGGAGGAGCTGGGAGGGGATGGGGAGGAGCTGGGAGGGGTTGGGGAGGAGCTGAGAGGGGTTGGGGGCAACCTCCTGGCCTTGGGGAGGAGCTGGGAGGGGATGGGGAGGAGCTGGGAGGGGTTGGGGGTGACCTCCTGGCTGTGGGGAGGAGCTGGGGGGGGATGGGGAGGAGCTGGGAGGGGTTGGGGAGGAGCTGGGAGGGGATGGGGAGAAGCTGAGAGGGGTTGGGGGCAACCTCCTGGCCATGGGGAGGAGCTGAGAGGGGTTGGGGAGGAGCTGGGAGGGGATGGGGAGGAGCTGGGAGGGGTTGGGGAGGAGCTGGGAGGGGATGGGGAGGAGCTGGGAGGGGTTGGGGGTGATCTCCTGGCTGTGGGGAGGGGCTGGGGGGGGTCGGGGAGGAGCTGGGAGGGGATGGGGAGGAGCTGGGGGGCAGCTGGGGGGCTTGGGGAGGAGCTGGGAGGGGATGGGGAGGAGCTGGGGGGCAGCTGGGGGGCTTGGGGCCACGCCCTGGGGTGAGCTTGCCCTGCCCCCCCCCCGCAGAAGGACACCGATGAGGAGGTCAGAGAGTTCCTCACCAACAACCTCCACCTGCAGGGCAAGGTGAGGAGGCCCTGACCCTCCCATGACCCCTCTGTGACCCCTCCGTGACCCCACTATGACCCTGCTGTGACCCCTCCGTGACCCCACCATGACCCTCTCTGTGACCCCTCCATCACCCCTCCATCACCCCATTGTGACCCCTCCATGACCCCTCCATCACCCCACTGTGACCCCTCTGTGACCCCATCATGACCTCTCTATGACCCCTCCATGACCCCCCTGTGACTCCTCCATCACCCCCTGTGACCCCACCATGACCCCTCTATGACCCCATCATGACCCCTCCCATCACCCCACCATGACCCCACCATGACCCCCTCTGTGACCCCTCCATGACCCTCTCTGTGACCCCTTCATGACCCCACCATGACCCTCTCTGTGACCCCTCCATGACCCCACCGTGACCCCTCCATGACCCCACCATGGTCCTTGGGGTCTCCATGGCCCTAGAAGTTCTCCTGCCCTCTCCCCCCTGAGCTCCTGATGGTAGCCCTGGCCCCTCTGATGGTAGCCACGGCCCCTCTGATGGTAGCCATGGCCCTCCTGATGGTAGCCCTGGCCCCTCTGATGGTAGCCATGGCCCCTCTGATGGTAGCCACGGCCCTCCTGGTGGCAGCCATTGCCCTCCTGATGGTAGCCACGGCCCCTCTGATGGTAGCCATGGATTCTGATGGTCTCCATTGAACTCCTGATGGTAGCCATGGGCCTCCTGATGGTCTCCCTGGACCTCCTGCTGGTCTCCAGGGGCCTCCTGATGGTAGCCACGGCCCCTCTGACAGTAGCCATGGCCCTCCTGATGGTAGCCCTGGCCCCTCTGATGGTAGCCATGGCCCCTCTGACAGTAGCCATGGCCCTCCTGGTGGTAGCCATGGCCCCTCTGACGGTAGCCATGGCCCTCCTGATGGTAGCCATGGCCCCTCTGACGGTAGCCATGGCCTCTGACGGTAGCCAGGGAGCCCTGGGGCCCTTGAGCCCTGCTGCTGGTCCCTCCCCCGGGCCTGCTGGTGGTCACCCCGCGCCTGCTGGTGGTCACCCCGGGCCTGCTGGTGGTCACCCCACGCCTGCTGGTGGTCACCCCGGGCCTGCTGGTGGTCACCCCGCGCCTGCTGGTGGTCACCCAGCGCCTGCTGGTGGTCACCCCGGGCCTGCTTCTGGTCACCCCGGGCCTGCTGGTGGTCACCCCGGGCCTGCTGGTGGTCACCCAGTGCCTGCTGGTGGTCACCCCGCGCCTGCTGGTGGTCACCCAGCGCCTGCTGGTGGTCACCCCGCGCCTGCTGGTGGTCACCCCGGGCCTGCTGGTGGTCACCCCGTGCCTGCTGCTGGTCACCCCGGGCCTGCTGGTGGTCACCCCGGGCCTGCTGCTGGTCACCCAGCGCCTGCTGGTGGTCACCCCGCGCCTGCTGGTGGTCACCCCGCGCCTGCTGGTGGTCACCCCGCGCCTGCTGCTGGTCACCCCGGGCCTGCTGGTGGTCACCCAGCGCCTGCTGGTGGTCACCCCGCGCCTGCTGGTGGTCACCCCGCGCCTGCTGGTGGTCACCCCGGGCCTGCTGGTGGTCACCCCGGGCCTGCTGCTGGTCACCCAGTGCCTGCTGCTGGTCACCCCGCGCCTGCTGGTGGTCACCCAGCGCCTGCTGCTGGTCACCCCGGGCCTGCTGCTGGTCACCCCACGCCTGCTGGTGGTCACCCCGCGCCTGCTGGTGGTCACCCCGGGCCTGCTGGTGGTCACCCCACGCCTGCTGGTGGTCACCCCGGGCCTGCTGGTGGTCACCCCGGGCCTGCTGGTGGTCACCCAGCGCCTGCTGGTGGTCACCCCGCGCCTGCTGGTGGTCACCCCGCGCCTGCTGCTGGTCACCCAGCGCCTGCTGCTGGTCACCCCGCGCCTGCTGGTGGTCACCCCGCGCCTGCTGCTGGTCACCCCGGGCCTGCTGCTGGTCACCCCGCGCCTGCTGCTGGTCACCCCGCGCCTGCTGGTGGTCACCCCGCGCCTGCTGCTGGTCACCCCGGGCCTGCTGGTGGTCACCCAGTGCCTGCTGGTGGTCACCCCGCGCCTGCTGGTGGTCACCCCGGGCCTGCTGGTGGTCACCCCGGGCCTGCTGGTGGTCACCCAGTGCCTGCTGGTGGTCACCCCGGGCCTGCTGCTGGTCACCCCGCGCCTGCTGGTGGTCACCCCGCGCCTGCTGCTGGTCACCCCGGGCCTGCTGGTGGTCACCCAGTGCCTGCTGCTGGTCACCCCGCGCCTGCTGGTGGTCACCCCGGGCCTGCTGGTGGTCACCCAGTGCCTGCTGGTGGTCACCCAGTGCCTGCTGCTGGTCACCCCGGGCCTGCTGGTGGTCACCCCGCGCCTGCTGCTGGTCACCCCGCGCCTGCTGCTGGTCACCCCGCGCCTGCTGCTGGTCACCCAGCGCCTGCTGGTGGTCACCCCGGGCCTGCTGGTGGTCACCCCGGGCCTGCTGGTGGTCACCCAGTGCCTGCTGGTGGTCACCCAGTGCCTGCTGCTGGTCACCCCGGGCCTGCTGGTGGTCACCCCGCGCCTGCTGCTGGTCACCCCGCGCCTGCTGGTGGTCACCCCGGGCCTGCTGGTGGTCACCCAGCGCCTGCTGCTGGTCACCCCACGCCTGCTGCTGGTCACCCCGGGCCTGCTGCTGGTCACCCCGGGCCTGCTGGTGGTCACCCCGCGCCTGCTGGTGGTCACCCAGCGCCTGCTGGTGGTCACCCCGGGCCTGCTGCTGGTCACCCAGCGCCTGCTGCTGGTCACCCCGGGCCTGCTGCTGGTCACCCCGGGCCTGCTGGTGGTCACCCCGCGCCTGCTGGTGGTCACCCCGGGCCTGCTGGTGGTCACCCCGGGCCTGCTGCTGGTCACCCCGGGCCTGCTGCTGGTCACCCCGCGCCTGCTGGTGGTCACCCAGCGCCTGCTGGTGGTCACCCCGCGCCTGCTGCTGGTCACCCCGGGCCTGCTGGTGGTCACCCCGCGCCTGCTGGTGGTCACCCCGCGCCTGCTGGTGGTCACCCCGGGCCTGCTGCTGGTCACCCCGCGCCTGCTGGTGGTCACCCCGCGCCTGCTGGTGGTCACCCAGTGCCTGCTGGTGGTCACCCAGCGCCTGCCGGTGGTCACCCCGGGCCTGCTGCTGGTCACCCCGCGCCTGCTGGTGGTCACCCAGCGCCTGCTGGTGGTCACCCCGCGCCTGCTGCTGGTGGTCACCCCGCGCCTGCTGGTGGTCACCCAGCGCCTGCTGGTGGTCACCCCGGGCCTGCTGCTGGTCACCCCACGCCTGCTGCTGGTCACCCCGCGCCTGCTGGTGGTCACCCCGCGCCTGCTGCTGGTGGTCACCCCGCGCCTGCTGGTGGTCACCCCGCGCCTGCTGCTGGTCACCCCGCGCCTGCTGGTGGTCACCCCGGGCCTGCTGGTGGTCACCCCGCGCCTGCTGGTGGTCACCCCGGGCCTGCTGCTGGTCACCCCGCGCCTGCTGGTGGTCACCCCGGGCCTGCTGCTGGTCACCCCGCGCCTGCTGGTGGTCACCCCGCGCCTGCTGCTGGTCACCCCGGGCCTGCTGCTGGTCACCCCGCGCCTGCTGGTGGTCACCCCGGGCCTGCTGGTGGTCACCCCGCGCCTGCTGGTGGTCACCCCGCGCCTGCTGGTGGTCACCCCGTGCCTGCTGGTGGTCACCCCGCGCCTGCTGGTGGTCACCCAGTGCCTGCTGGTGGTCACCCAGTGCCTGCTGCTGGTCACCCCAGGCCTGCTGGTGGTCACCCCGGGCCTGCTGGTGGTCACCCCGTGCCTGCTGGTGGTCACCCAGCGCCTGCTGGTGGTCACCCCGCGCCTGCTGGTGGTCACCCAGCGCCTGCTGCTGGTCACCCCGGGCCTGCTGGTGGTCACCCCGTGCCTGCTGGTGGTCACCCCGGGCCTGCTGGTGGTCACCCCGTGCCTGCTGGTGGTCACCCAGCGCCTGCTGGTGGTCACCCCGCGCCTGCTGCTGGTCACCCAGCGCCTGCTGCTGGTCACCCCGGGCCTGCTGCTGGTCCCTCCCCCACGCCTGCTGGTGGTCACCCCGCGCCTGCTGGTGGTCACCCCGGGCCTGCTGCTGGTCACCCAGTGCCTGCTGCTGGTCACCCAGTGCCTGCTGGTGGTCACCCCGCGCCTGCTGCTGGTCACCCCGCGCCTGCTGCTGGTCACCCCGCGCCTGCTGCTGGTCACCCAGCGCCTGCCGGTGGTCACCCCGCGCCTGCCGGTGGTCACCCCGGGCCTGCTGCTGGTCACCCCGCGCCTGCTGGTGGTCACCCAGCGCCTGCTGGTGGTCACCCCGGGCCTGCTGCTGGTCCCCCCAGGGCGAGGGCAGCGCCTCCCTGCGCTGGCAGATGGCTCTGTACCGGCAGCTGCCTGGCAAGGCCGAGGACGCCGACAGCCCCGAGAAGGTCGTCCGCAGGGTCCAGGAGGTCTCCGCTGTCCTCTACCACCTGGAGCAGGTCAGAGCCCCTGGGGGCGCCCTGGGGAGGGGGCTGGAGGCCCAGCAAGAGCTGCTGGTGGCCACAGTTGGGCAGCTTGAGGGGGCTGGAGAGGGGCTGGAGAAGGTCTGGAGTTCCATCAAGAGCCACAGATGAGCAGCTTGAGGGGGTTGAGGGTCCTGGAAGGGGCTGGAGAAGGTCTGGAGGTCCATCAGGAACCACAGATGAGCAGCTTGAGGGCGTTGAGGGTCCTGGAAGGGGCTGGAGAAGGTCTGGAGGTCCATCAGGAACCACAGATGAGCAGCTTGAGGGGGCTGAGGGTCCTGAAAGGGGCTGGAGAAGGTCTGGAGGTCCAGCAAGAGCTGCTGGAGGCCACAGTTGGGCAGCTTGAGGGGGTTGAGGGTCCTGGAGGCTCTCTTGGAGGGTTTGAGGTCCTCCTGAAGGTCCTTGAGGCTCTCCTGAGTGGGTTTGAGGCTCTCCTGAGGTTCTTGAGGTCCTCCTGAAGGTCCTTGAGGCTCTCCTGGGTGGGTTTGAGGCTCTCCTGAGGGTGTTGAGGTCCTCTTGAAGGTCCTTGAGGCTCTCCTGGATGGGTTTAAGGCTCTCCTGGATGGGTTTAAGGCTCTCCTGAGGGTGTTGAGGTCCTCCTGAAGGTCCTTGAGGCTCTCCTGGATGGGTTTAAGGCTCTCCTGGGTGGGTTTGAGGCTCTCCTGGGTGGGTTTGAGGCTCTTCTGAGGGTATTGAGGTCCTCCTGAAGGTCCTTGAGGCTCTCCTGGATGGGTTTAAGGCTCTCCTGAGGGTATTGAGGTCCTCCTGAAGGTCCTTGAGGCTCTCCTGGATGGGTTTAAGGCTCTCCTGGGTGGGTTTGAGGCTCTCCTGAGGGTATTGAGGTCCTCCTGAAGGTTCTTGAGGCTCTCCTGGGTGGGTTGGAGGCTCTCCTGGGTGGGTTTGAGGCTCTCCTGGGTGGGTTTGAGGCTCTCCTGAGGGTATTGAGGTCCTCCTGAAGGTCCTTGAGGCTCTCCTGGGTGGGTTTGAGGCTCTCCTGAGGGTATTGAGGTCCTCCTGAAGGTCCTTGAGGCTCTCCTGGGTGGGTTTGAGGCTCTCCTGAGGGTATTGAAGTCCTCTTGAAGGTCCTTGAGGCTCTCCTGGATGGGTTTAAGGCTCTCCTGGGTGGGTTTGAGGCTCTCCTGAGGGTATTGAGGTCCTCCTGAAGGTCCTTGAGGCTCTCCTGGGTGGGTTTGAGGCTCTCCTGGGTGGGTTTGAGGCTCTCCTGAGGGTATTGAGGTCCTGCTGAAGGTCCTTGAGGCTCTCCTGAGTGGGTTTGAGGCTCTCCTGAGGTTCTTGAGGTCCTGCTGAAGGTCCTTGAGGCTCTCCTGGGTGGGTTTGAGGCTCTCCTGAGGGTGTTGAGGTCCTCTTGAAGGTCCTTGAGGCTCTCCTGGATGGGTTTAAGGCTCTCCTGGATGGGTTTAAGGCTCTCCTGAGGGTATTGAGGTCCTCCTGAAGGTCCTTGAGGCTCTCCTGGATGGGTTTAAGGCTCTCCTGGGTGGGTTTGAGGCTCTCCTGAGGGTATTGAGGTCCTGCTGAAGGTCCTTGAGGCTCTCCTGGGTGGGATAAGGCTCTCCTGGGTGGGTTTGAGGCTCTCCTGGGTGGGTTTGAGGCTCTCCTGAGGGTATTGAGGTCCTCCTGAAGGTCCTTGAGGCTCTCCTGGGTGGGTTGGAGGCTCTCCTGGGTGGGTTTGAGGCTGTGCTGGGGGGGTGGAGGCTGTGCTGGGGGGGTGGAGGCTGTGCTGGGGGGGCTGGGGGGGCGTTGCTGGGGCCTGGGGCCGTGCTGACAGCGCCCCCTGCAGACAGAGCACCCTTACAAGTCCAAGAAGGCCGTGTGGCACAAGCTGCTCTCCAAGCAGCGCCGCAGGGCCGTGGTGGCCTGCTTCAGGATGACTCCGCTCTACAACCTGCCCAGGTGCCCCTGCCAGCGGGCTGGGGAGGGGCTGGGAGGGAGGGGGAGGGGCTGGGAGGGGAGGGGGAGGGGCTGGGAGGGAGGAGGAGGGGCTGGGAGGGAGGGGGAGGGAGTGGGAGGGGCTTGGGAGGGAGTGGGAAGGGCTGGGAGGGTGTGGGAAGGGAGTGGGAAGGCACTGGGAGGGGCTTGGGAGGGGTGGGAGGGGACTTAGGGGGAGTGGGAGGGGCTTGGGAGGGAGTGGGAGGGGCTGGGAGGGTGTGGGAAGGGAATGGGAGGGCACTGGGAGGGGAGTGAGAAGGAGTAGGAAGGGCTTGGGAGGGGCTTGGGGGAGTGGGAGGGCACTGGGAGGGGCTTGAGAGGGAGTGGGAGGGGCTGGGAGGGAGTGGGAGGGGACTAAGGGGGACTAAGGGAGCTCCCAGTGCCCCCCAGACCCCTCCCAGTGCCCCCCAGACCCCTCCCAGTGCCCCCCAGACCCCTCCCACTTCCTCCCAACCTCCTCCCACTTCCTCCCAACCTCCTCCCAGTGCCCCCCAGACCCCTCCCAGTGCCCCCCCCACCCCCTCCCATTGCCCCCCCACCCCCTCCCCTCCCATT